>NC_053496.1:117922808-118222808 GCF_905171775.1 Rana temporaria
GTATTAAGAGGAAAGTCCATATAACTAAATATAGTTAATCCACTCTTCCAGGGCTTCCACCACACCTCAGTGTTCAGTGCTCCAATCCCCCCTCACAATGGACACTCACCACAATACTATGCCTCCCACTCTCGTGTTTGGCTAACGAGCTTGTAATTAAAATATCTCCGATGTGTCGCCAATATGTGAACTCCGGTGTTAGATTCACAGATGTTCCAAATTGCAATGCAAAAAAAGGAGAAGTGCACAATAGTGTAAAAACGTAAGACCAGTTTAATTAAAACACTCAAAGAAACCTCCAAAAATTGCACTCACAAACGAAATCAAATGAAAAGCTTTGTGTAATAACAGATCGCTGCACACTTCAAATCTTTAGCTGAAGACAACAGTGGTCACGGCGGACCCTCGATCAACTAGACACTCTCACCGCAATCCTTGGCACAGCACCCCACTCAAACGATACTTCTTAACTCGGAACTCCAAAGCAGCCTAGAGTTGGCTGCAGCTAGTCCTAGATGTAACTTGGTACTTCAGACATGGATTAGGCCACGCCCCGACATGTTTCGACTTCCTGTCTTATTCATGGGTGTGGCCAAATCACCTCTTCCCCTCTCTTATATGGTCCGCACTCAAAGATCATGTGGTCAAGTGCAGCCAATGTGTGGCGATTACCACACAGCCTAATGCGTGTGTGTATCGCATCATCTGTACCAGCGAGATCGTAACGCGGTCACATGTTTCCTAGCGACCAATAGGGTAAGACCATCGCCGTCACTGTGGGCGGGAGCTGCGTGTAGCGTCTCCTTCGTCACTCCAGCAACGAGGAGCGCGACCAATCACGTCACGCTTCTCTCATAGCCAATCGGTCTGAAACGGAGCGACGAATGAGAGCGGGCTGTCCTCAGGGTGCCGCGTTGTCCTAGCAACGGGGAACGCGGCCAGATGGTCACGTGTACCCCGTAGCCAATGGGCAATATTCGCAACAATGCCCCAGACAGAAGTGCAGTGTATGTCTAGTACACTGACACATCACACAGCAGTTTACTTTTAAAACAACAAAGGAAAACTCAAACTTAAAATTGATAATCAAAAATGTGTGGGCACAACAGCACTTCTCAAATGCTGAGGATATAAGTATGATCTCAAATAGGGGGAACGGTCCCCGTGACCACCAATCCTCAGCTTTGACACACATATCAATATATAAGCATAAATTCAGCATTTAAATAAAATAAATAAAATACACAACCTATTTTAAAAGTTGAATATACACTATAACTATGATCTGATAGTACATATACTAAAATATATACATATACACATTAAACCAAGAATGCCTATACCCGTTCTTTTGAATAAGCATAAGTCTAGATTGCTGTGTGCATATTATATAAGTACAATTTAAACAATTAGTATTAACTATATATGGAATGAATGGTTGTTAGTCAATTATGATTACGTGTACTACAATTCAAATAATTATCAGACCTCATAATGACTAGATGAATTATGTCTTAGTATGTAACCCCAATACTGACAACTGCAAAAAAGGAGGTTTAAACTGGTGTCGCCCATGCTGGTATAGCATAATATGTTGCAGTTCAGTAGTAGGGAACAAACCAAAAACGAACAATAGGAGAAAAAATTGCATATAAATGAGTGATATAGGCAAACTACATAAATGAGAAGAATGTAATATATATACATCTCCTAAAGGCAGTTATATGACTCAAGAGTTATTTATAAAGCAATTTATGTCAACTTCTATATTTAAACCCCGAGGCTGAAGACATTTTAGCAGATATATCCACTGGGTTTCGCGCTGTGAGAGGTCCCTTATTCTATTTGATCCCCTCCAACCTAAGTACACAACGTCGATCCCACAGAATTGGACCAAAGATGGATCCTGTTTATGTCTCTTTTTGAAATGCATGGAGACGCTATGATATTCAAAGCCCTTTTTTATGTTCGCTAAATGTTCAGCGATACGCACCCTAAGCAGTCTTTTGGTTCTCCCCACATAGAGTAGACCACAAGGGCACCATAATAGATAGACTACATAGGAGGAGTTACACATGCTGAATTCTTTGATCTCAAAAGAACTTCCATCACTTCCTACTACTTCACATTTCCCCCTGTTATGTGTTTGTACTGTTCGACAGCATATACACCTCCTACAGGGAAAAAAAACCTTTCAAATCAATTTTAATAGAAGGATTAGGTGGGTCCAGGATTTTTTGGACAACCCTGTCTCTGAAATTCGGTGCCTTTCGGTAAATAAAGCGAGGCTGCTCTGGTATTACTACCCCTAAATGTGCATCCCTAGCCAGGATGTACCAATGTTTACGGAAAATTGTTTCAATATCCTTATACTGAGCGTGAAAACCTGTTAAAAATCCCCATTGATGTTGATTATTGGAATTGACAGCTTCTCTCTTCCTTAGACACTGTACCTCTGCTACTTCTCGTATAATATCATTCAGTTTTGTTTCGTTGTAGCCCTTCTGTACAAATCTGTGTTTCAACATAGTTGCTTGTTCTACATAATCAGATTCCTCAGTACAATTTCTCCTAACTCTTAGGAATTGTCCTTTCGGTATGTTACTTATCCACGCCGGATGATGTCCGCTTCGGATCGACAAATAACTATTCCGGTCCGTAGTTTTGAAATGTACTTTGGTCTTCAATTTTCCTCTTTGATGTTCAATGTTGACATCGAGGAAATTTACTGAACTCGTACTGATACTATAGTCAAGCTTGATATTATTTCTGTTGTCATTGAGGTCTGTCAGGAACAATCTAAGATCTACCTCCGATCCCTCCCAAATAAGTAAGAGGTCGTCAATAAATCTGCGGTAGCATATAAGCTGTTGTTTCTGATTGTGGAAGATATGTCTATCCTCCCATTCCGCCATGAACAGGTTGGCGAGGCTGGGAGCAAACTTTGCTCCCATAGCCACGCCAACCTGCTGCGAGAAGAAGAAGCCGTTAAACCAAAAATAGTTATGCGCCATGCAGAACTCTAAAGCTTGGCCCAGGAATTTCTTTTGGACATGGGGGATGTCGTCCCTCTTGCTTAACGCCCAATTTAGTGCCAGTGCAGCGTCCTCGTGTTGAATTATAGTATATAGGGACGCTACGTCCGCTGTTACCAAAATGATGTTGGACTCAGGATTGATGTTCAATAACTCCAAAGATGTCAATAAATCCGCCGTGTCTTTAAGAAACGCCTTAGTGTCACGGACACTGGGCTGGAGGAACTTATCTAAGTACTCTCCCAGCCTAGCGGTCACCGATCCAATCCCATTTACAATGGGGCGGACCGGTGGGACCGTTGGATGTTTGTGAATCTTAGGAAGCGTGTAGGAGTCCTACACACAGAGGGAGCCAAATAGTCTTTTTCTTTGGCATTTAGGGCATTAGTCCGATATCCCCAACAGACAAGAGCATCTAACTGAGATTTATAATCCTCAGTAGGATCTGAGCCTAATCTCTTGTAGGTGGCAGGATCACTTAACAATGTGGTCAGTTGGTTCAGATAAAAATCCTTATCCATAACGACCACCCCGCCTCCCTTATCCGCAGGACGGATAATGATCTCCTTGTTAGTTTCGAGGCTTCTTATTCCTTCCTTTATGAATTCCGGGTTCACCTTCTTCTTCTGTGGGAGTTCATCAATGTCTTTCAGCACTAACTGCTTAAAGACCTCGATGTAATGGTTATTTGGATTTTGGGGATTGAATAGGGATCTATTCTTAAGGCCACTATCAATGTGCACAGGGGCAACAGTACTCCTCATCGAAGATTCTGCCGGGTGACTCAAAAAATATTTTTTCATATTAAGAGTCCTTATAAATTTATGAGTGTCAATGTACAGATTAAACTTGTTCATGACTTTCCTTGGTGCACATTTTAGGCCAGTGTTTAATATGTTGAGCTCTTTCGGGTTCAGCGCTACTTTACTTAAATTAAAGATCCCTGTATTTAGGTTTTCCTCTGTCTTTTCTTTGGATTGCTTTCGCCGTCCGGCCCTGCAGCCCCTTCTTCTCTTTGGGGGTATATATATATATATATATGGTTTGAGGTGCACACCCTAATGCAATAGGCTGCGCACGCCTATGGGAACAATATAGGGAGCACAAGAAGGTTGTGGACTCCAAAAGACGGGGAACAGCAGCAGATGCCATATCTGTCCCCAGGCTGTGGTACTACAACGGGCTGTGATTTTGGTCATACCAGACTGAACCACGTACTTCACTCTCCACACTTCTATCCACATCAGCTGAGGCCATTTTGTTTATTGTGCATTCACAACATAAATAATATCCCAAAAATATTAGACATATTCTCTGTCATCCAAATGCAATTTTTTAAACCAAAAGTGCAAATGATACCCTGAAAACTATCAAAAGACTAACCAAAAAAATCAAAATTAAATAATGAATCACACAAAAAAAATAGTAGACCCTAAACTCCCCAGACCACTGGCCTTGTTGGGGATCATGGGTCTGATTTGGCCACTGACCCTCATGCTGCTGGGGTGGGTTGGATTGCTGAGGTGGGTGGGGTTGCTGGGGTGGGTAGGTTTGCTGGGGTGGGTATGTTTGCTGGGGTGGATAGGTTTGTTGTGGAGGAGGTGGAGGTGTGTGGTCCAAATCACACACATGATTTAGGGGTTAGCTCATGTTTCCTGGCCTTGCTCAGAAGCTTGATGATTACTAGATATGTGCATTCCCGTTCGTACGAATGTTATTTCCGTACGAAAATGTTCATTTTCCTACCCGCAGAATAATGTGTACATACGAAAAAATGTAAGCACCAAAATACGAAAACGACGGGATTACGAATGAGTCGCATAACGAACAACCGCAAATACGAACGAACGATCCGACGAAAATACGACAAAACGTAAACGGCAAAAGAACGAATATGACATCTATAACAAAAGACTTGCATTCTTTATTTTGTTTGAATCCTTGTTCTGTTCGTATTTTGATTTTCAGTCGTATGTTCATATGACATCTAACAAAAGATTTTCATTCTGTATTTTGTTTGATTCCTTTTTCTGTTTGTATGTTCATATGACATCTTATAACAAAAGATTTGTATTCTGTATTCTTTTTTTCTGTTCGTAATTTGGTTTCAAAATACAGAATGCAAATCTTTTGTTATAAGATGTCATTTTCGTTTTTTTGAATGGACAGTGAGTGTAGTTAGTTAGTGAAGCAGCTTCTCTTTTGTGCTGAGTAGTACAGTAGAGCCAAATAAACTTTTCTGTGGATTTTCGTCTGAAGGGAGAGATCAGTTGGCTAGACTTTTGAACCTGGAACCCAAAAATGGTTTTCTGATGGAGTTTAAAAACGAACGAACGTATGTTTGATGTTTGATGTTAAAAAAGTCTGACCAAGTGTATGGGGCTTAACAATAGTTAATATGGATGAGCCGCGTGTTGAAAGTGCAGCGAATCCCGCGATATATTTACGAAAGTACAAAATGACAAAAATTCAAGAAAATTATTGTCTAACAAGTAATGAACATGAATTAAACAGAATAACGAACCATCCCGCATGTACGAAAATAAAACGGTAACCAAAATACGAAACGATCGGAATACGAAAAAATCGCGTCGTACGAAAAACGAACGGGAACGAACAGGAAAACCGGCGTCTTACGAAAAACAAACGGGAACGAACCTACTGGACGATACGAAACAGAACAAAAAAAAATGAAAAAAAATTCTATGCACATGTCTAATGATTACCCCCTCACATAGCTCCCTTTGATCCGAGTCAATCTCACGGAGCTTATTAGCTGTGAAACTGTCAAACCCTTCAGCACTATCGGGTGCTGTTGTGATGACTAATGTGGCCCTAGTAAGGAAGTCAGCTGTAGCCTTATCCAGGTGGTGGCTCTTCTTGGCCCTTTTGGTAGGAGGGCACAGGGTAGGGATTCTGCACTCAGTTGTCTGGCTGCTGGGCCCGGCCTCTTCTTGGCTAAAAAGTTCCTGTGTTTGAAAATGGAACATTATTTTATTTTTTGGCATCAATCACAAAAACTTTTCAGCTCATGACTTTTAAAACTTGAATGTGTCCAAAAAGCAAAGACTATCATTCTGACTCCAGCATTTCTCCTTCTTGTCCAAATGTTTTTTGTTCACTACTGTTTATTTGATATGCAATTCACTTTGCTTACGCTTTAAATTTTTAGCCATCATAATAACAAGTTAACATCATTTACAATATTTTTGACAATGCTATACCTGGGTCAAGCTGAGCTCCTCTTTTTCTTCCTGTGTAGGATCAGGCTCAGTATTGGTGGCCTCAGCTGATGCGTAGGGTAGTGTGGAGAGAGATTTGCGTGGTACAGTTTGATCCTTCAAAAATTGCAGGCTGGAGAAGTACCACAGCTTGGGGACATAAACGTCTTCTGCTGCTGCCCCCGATTGTTTTGATTCCTCGATCTTCTTAAGCTACCTGTTATACATTCTCCTGAGGCCCCCAATTTTGGTCTTTATCAAACTGTAGGTTGCCCTGGGGTACACATTCTTCGCCAATTGAACCAGTTGTTCAATTGCTGCCAACCTCTTTTTTTTATTGAAATAATCCTTATGTTTGACCTGCCACAGACAGGCGTGCGCCCTGTATTGTTCAATACATTCTGTCATGAATTCGTGGGAATTCAAGTTCGACTTCATTTTTGTGTCAAGTATCAGATGGCTGCAAGAAAGAACACAAGAGAAACCTTAATGGGTTGCTTTTAGCTCATAAACTGCTTACAATATAGGCCTTGATCTAAGCAGTATATGCCACTAACCACCAGTGTCCCAATGTGTCCCAATGTTGTCACGTACCTTTTTTTCAAATCTTCCTTTCGGCTTGCGTTCGCCTCACAACTATGGTTACGTTCATATGTCCAGTACATCGACCACTCGTTATGGATTTATATACCCTGCGCATGCGTGAATCTCCACTCTCCAAGCGTCATGACGCTGGGGTGTGACCACATTCTCTATTCTGCATGCGACATACACGGCGGAATATTCGGTAGGGAGAACATGATGGTGGAATCACTGAAAACGACCAGACCCTGCGGTGGTGGAGATTATCGCAAACATAAGGCCACCCCCATGAGCAAGGGGGAGATGGTGGAGATGGTGCACATATTTGACAAATATGATTATGACTGCAAGCTGAAGAACTATGATAGGCCCAAAAGCCGTAAAGACTGTGTTCTTGAGAAGGTCCTTGTGGTATTGTAATGAGAATATGGGGTCAAACGAGCGAAGGATCAAATTCGCAAACGCTGGTCAGGTTTGAAACAAAGAGAGAAAGAATAGTTGGACTCCATTCACTGCATCATTATTAAAAGAAGTAAGCCCAATTAATGACTGTAATAATTAGGTTGATGTTTTAATTAGCTGTCTGTACATTAGATGGATACAAGTATGTCTTCCAAAATATATATTTTTTGGGGTAAAGAAGAAGTTCATTAAATTCACTGCAGATATGAACTATACTTGTTCTTTCTGACTAGCCTTTTTTGGTGTAATAATTTATACTGTATGTAATGATTTCCACAGGAAAAAGAGACAGAGAAAGACACCAGACAAGCCACCAGAGGGGACAAAGGGAGGCTTCCCTTTGCCAGGCCCCAACAGGGGAGACAACAGGGCCTGCATCACTCCCAAATCGTAAGTGTCAACTTAAAAACACTAATTTATCCTCTGTCAGGGGTTTTTCTAAGTGGGACAAAGGCCATGGGCTCAGGGTGTAACTTAAGGGGTAAAGAAAACTTTACGTTTGCTGTGTGGCTCATCACTGCCCATTAATGACGCATTTCCAGGGTAGACATGGGTAGAGGAGAGGCCCTGGGGATCACAGTCACACAGAGTCACGCCTGCTAGAATGATCATCATATATCCCCTATCCCATAGGACAAGAGTGGTGGGTGACAACTGCATGAGTTGTTCAATGTGGGCATATATACATTTTTTTCACATTTAAAATGACATCTTCCCTTTACAATGCATTTTTAGGATTTGAATAATGCATAGTGCAGCATGTTGTAGTCCACTAGTCAGGAGCAAACAATGTCACTAGTACAAGGTTGGTCTACTAATTCAGGAAAAGGGATTCTAGGAACTGATGTGACTTTTGGGGTGGCTTCATGGATGTTGTATTGTTTATTTTTAGAGGAACATGAGTGTGATCTGCTCCAACATTTGAAGGAGTGGGATCAGAGAGCTGGACCCAACAAAGAGCCTCCACTGAACATAACATCCATAGACAACAGACAGGCAGAGGGTGGAAGAGTGCAACAATTTGAAGAAGATACTTTGGAGCCTGTTGTTTGCCCCAGTAAGTATTTTTTACAACTGGCTTCAAATGTCTAGACATGTCTAGTGATTAGATGTCCAAAAAAACACACACACAACACAGGAGCAAAGTGTGTAGTGCATTGAACATTAGCATGTAGATGGAAGAGGTGGAATGAGCTGGCAGTGTTGCTAGGTAGCCGAGTTTTGTAGACACATGCACCTGGGCCAATATTACAGAGTAGTTGCAGCGTGTACATTCCTAGTAGTAAAGATGTCTGAAGGGCAAATAATTGACTGGCAAGGTAAGTATTTTCCCAAATTGCCTTTAATAATAATGTGCCCATAATTCACTTTGTAGGGCCTCAGCCACTTGACCATCATTCCCATTATTATTTTTTCTCTTCTTCCAAGGCCACGAACTACCAAGATGCACTATTGGTCGTATCAGTGCTGATATGCTGCAGACAATGATTGAGCTTGAAAAAATAAAGGAGGCTGCCAATGGTGTTCAGAAAAAAATCCAGGATTATGTAGACCTGTTAGTAGGGGTGTCCCGATACCGATACTAGTATCGGTATCGGGACCGATACAGAGCATTTGCGCGAGTACTTGTACTCGCGCAAATGCTCCCGATGCCTGATCCGATACCTGGGAGAGAAAGGCAGCGTGTAATGCCTGTGTCCCTGTATAATGCTTAGATGGCGGCCATCCAGTGTACAAAAGCTACGCCTCGTCCTTGTCTGTGATAGGGGAACTCAGTTTCCCAGCAGTGAGTTAGTGTTCCACCTATCACGGACATCCTCTCATCCTCGTCCATGGGATGAGGATGAGAGGGTGTCCATGATAGGCAGAACACTGACTCACTTGCTGGGAGTGTTAACCTATCACAGACAAGGAGGAGGCGTGGCTTTTGTACACTGGAATGGCCGCCGTCTGAGCATTATACAGGGACACAGGCATTACACGCTGCCTCTCTCTCCCAGGTATCGAATCAGGCATCGGGAGCATTTGCGCGAGTACAAGTACTCGCGCAAATGCTCTGTATCAGTCCCGATACCGATGCTAGTATCGGTATCGGGACAACCCTACTAACAGGTCTACATAATCCTGGATTTGTTTCTAAACACCATTGACAGCCTCTTTTATTTTTTCAAGCTCAATCATTGTCTGCAGCATATCAGCACTGATACGACCAATAGTGCATCTTGGTAGTTTGTGGCCTTGGAAGAAGAGAAAAAATAATAATGGGAATGATGGTCAAGTGGCTGAGGCCCTACAAAGTGAATTATGGGCACATTATTATTAAAGGCAATTTGGGAAAATACTTACCTTGCCAGTCAATTATTGTTTGCAACCTGCTTGCCCTTCAGACATCTTCACTACTAGGAATGTACACACTGTAATATTGGCCCAGGTGCATGTGTCTACAAAACTCAGCTACCTAGCAACACTGCCAGCTCATTCCACCTCTTCCGTCTACGTGCTAATGTTCAATGCACTACATACTTTGCTCCTGTGTTGTGTGTGTGTGCTTTTTTGGACATCTAATCACTAGACATGTCTAGACATTTGAAGCCAGTTGTAAAAAATACTTACTGGGGCAAACAAGAGGCTCCAAATGATCTTCTTCAAATTGTTGCAAGTGAGTCAGTGTTCTGCCTATCATGGACACCCTCTCATCCTCATCTCATGGACGGATGAGAAGATGTCCATGATAGGTGGAACACTAACTCACTGCTGGGAAACTGAGTTCCCCTATCACAGACGAATAATTGAAAAAAGTTTAGGTTCGGGTTCGGAGTTCGGGTATGTTTTGGCGCCTGCATGGCAGCCAATCGCCATTTGTTTTACTACTGTGACTGGGAACTGATCACAGCCATGCCTACTTATGGCATGGCTGTGATTGGCCAGTGCAGCATGTGACCCATCATGTTACCAGCCTCTATATTAGATAGAGGCTCACAGCACAGATCGTCACTCTGCTTTAGTTATCATAGGGAGAGGTTGCTGCTGCTGCTTAGGGACAGTGTCAGAGAGCTGTATCCTGCTTCAGAAATCTAAACAGGCACACTTTATTTCTTTGATATCTGCATCATCTTATGGTTCCTGGCTCGTCACTGTGCTTTAGTTATCATAGGGAGAGGTTGCTGCTGCTGATTAGGGACAGTGTCAGAGAGCTGTATCCTGCTTCAGAAATCTAAACAGGCACACTTTATTTCTTTGATATCTGCATCATCTTATGGTTCCTGGCTCGTCACTGTGCTTTAGTTATCATAGGGAGAGGCTGCTGCTGCTGCTTAGGGACAGTGTCATTTAGGTGTATCCTGCTTCAGAAATCTCAACAAGCACACTTTATTTCTTTGATATCTGCATCATTTTATGGTTTCTGGCTCGTCACTGTGCCACCACCTGTGCACCTGTGATATACTGTGTGTGTCCAGTACATAGTTCAGGGACAGGTTCCAGAAATGTTTTTATAGGGACAGCAATCTATAGGTGACTCTGTATATTTCAACAGCACTGCACCTGCCACCACCTGTGCACCTGTGATATACTGTGTGTGTGTGTGTCCAGTACATAGTTCAGGGACAGGTTTCAGAAATGTTCCTATAGGGACAGCAATCTATAGGTGACTCTGTATATTTCAACAGCACTGCACCTGTCCCCTGTGATATACTGTCTGTGCAGTACATTGTTTAGGTTCCTGCTTCTTGCTATAGGTAGAGAAATATATAGGTGATACTCTGCCTATTTCACCAGCACTCTACCTGTCCCCTGTGATATACTGCCTGTGCAGTACATTGTTTAGGGCTGGGTTCCTGCTTCTTGCTATAGGTAGATAAATATATAGGTGAATCTCTGCCTATTTCACCAGCACTCCACCTGTCCCCTGTGATATACTGTCTGTGCGGTACATTTTTTAGGGGTAGGTTCCTGCTTCTTGCTATAGGTAGAGAAATATATAGGTGAATCTCTGCCTATTTCACCATATTACACTATTTTTGTATTTAAAATTTCTCAAAATTAGGGCAAGACCCTAAATTTGAGAAATATGAGGAAAACATCAAATAAGGGATGTGGCCGCGGTCGTGGTGCTGCTGGTGGAGTTCCTGTTACAGGGAGAGGACGTGGTCGATCTGTGCCAGCTACACGCACAAGTGAAACACCTTTCTCAGGTGCGAGTAGCCGACAGAGCCTGCAGCGGTATTTGGTCGGGCCTAATCCAGCTCTACGAATGTTGAGGCCAGGAGCATAACAGGCGGTAGTAGATTGGGTTGCTAACAGTGCCTCCAGTTCCTTCACATTGTTTTCCAACTAGTCTTGTGCTGAAAGTTCAGAGTTGGCGCCTGCAGCCGATGTCCACCATCAGTCTTTCACCTCACCCCCTTGCAAATCAGCCAAGCAGTCTGAGCCCCAAAGCATGCAGCAGTCTCTTCTTCTTTTTGATGAGTCTGTTAGCATGTGTTCCCAGGGCCATCCACCTAGCCCAGCCCCAGAAGGGGAAGAGATTGAGTGCACCGATGCCCAACCACTTATATTTCAAGATGAGTACATGGGGGGACCATCACAGCACGTCTTGGATGATGATGAAACATCTGGTGCTTTTGCAATTGTGCAGACCGACAAGGAGGGCAGTGGTGAAGACTGGGTGGAAGATGATGTGCAGGACGATGAGGTCCTCGACCCGACATGGAATCAACCTCATGCAGGTGACCCGTGTAGTTCGGAGGAAGAGGCGGTGGTCGCACAGAGCCACCAGCACAGCAGAAGAGGGAGCAGGGTGCCAAAGAGCGTCCGTCCCCTAGACAGTATGCCTGCTACTGCCCAACGCAGCAAGGGACCGAGCACACCAAAGCCAGGTCCAAGGAGTTCCCTAGCGTGGCAGTTCTTCACACAATGTGCTGATGACAAGACATTGTGCAATCAGAGCCTGAAGCGAGGCATAAACTTTCTCAACCTGAGCACAACCTGCATGACCAGGCATTTAAGTGCAAAGCACGAGCTGCAGTGGAGTAGACACCTCAAAAACCCAGAAAGGTCTCTGGCTCCTCCTGATTCCTCTTCTGCATCAGTCTCTGGCCTCTCTGCCTCTTCATCCACCTCTGTAGTGACAGTGCCACCTACCACCCCTCAATTAGAGGACCGGCAAGCGACACTACCACCTGGGTCACCAAACATCTCCACAATGTCCCATGGAAGCATTCAGCTCTCTATCTCCCAAACACTGGAGCGTAAGAGGAAGTACCCCTTTACCCACCCGCGATCCCTGTCCCTGAATGCCAGCATTTCAAAATTACTGGCCTTTGAAATGCTGTCATTCCGTCTGGTGGAGACGCAGAGTTTTAAAAGCCTGATGGTATTGGCTGTCCCACAGTACGTCGTGCCCAGCCGCCACTACTTTTCCAGGCGAGCCATCCCTTCCCTGCACAACCAAGTGGGGGACAAAATCAGGTGTGCACTGCGCAACGCCATCTGTGCCAAGGTCCACCTAACTACAGATACGTGGACCAGTAAGTACGGTCAGGGACATTATATCTCCCTAACAGCGCACTGGGTAAATGCAGTGGCGGCTGGGCCTGAGGCGGATAGCAGTTTGGCGCATGTCCTTCCACCACCGAGGATTGCAGGGCGCTTCAGTTTGCCTCCTGTTCCTAACTCCTTCTACTCCGCTTCCTTATCCTCTACCGCCTCCTCATCCAGTCAGCGTAACAAATTCACCGTCAACTTCAGCACAGCCATGGGTAAACGCCAGCAGGCAGTTTTAAAACTTTCCTGTTTGGGGGAAAAACCACACACCGCGCAGGAGTTGTGGAGGGACATGGAACAACAGACCGATGAGTGGTTGGCGTCAGTGAGCCTCAAGCCGGGCCTGGTGGTGTGGGATAACGGGCAAAATCTCGTAGCAGCTCTGGGCCTAGCCGGTTTGACGCACATTCCTTGCCTGGCGCATGTGCTGAATTTGGTGGTGCAGAGTTTCCTGAAAACTTACCCCGATATGCCACAGCTGCTGTAGAAAGTGCGGTCCGTCTGTGCGCACTTTTGGCATTCTCACCCTGCTGCTGCTCGCCTGGCAGCGCTGCAGCGTAACTTCGGCCTTCCCGCTCACCGCCTCATATGTGATGTGCCCACAAGGTGGAACTCCACCTTGCACATGCTGGCCAGACTGTGCGAGCAGCAGCAGGCGATAGTGGAGTTCCAGCTGCAGCACGCACGTGTGAGTCGCTCTGCGGAACAGAACCACTTTACCACCAATAACTGGGCCTCCATGCGTGACCTGTGTGCCTTGTTGCGCTGTTTTGAGTACTCCACCAACATGGCCAGTGCCGATGACGCCGCTCTCAGCGTGACTATCCCAGTTCTATGCCTCCTTGAAAAAACACTACGGGCGATGATGGAAGAGGATGTGGCACAGGAGGAGGAGGAGGAGGAATCGGGATCATTTCCAAGGCTTTCAGGGCAGTCATTCACAAGTGGCTCCGAGGGTGGGTTTGTGCACCAACAAAGGCCAGGTACACAATTGTCCAGCAAGGGCACAGTTCTGGAGGATGACGCGGTGGAGGATGAGGAGGAGGAAGACATGGAGGAGGAGGAACCATGTTCACAGCAGGATGGCATGCAGACCAGCTCATGGCCATTACTGGTGCGTGGCTGGGGGGATACAGAGGACACAGATGATACACCTCCCACAGAGGACAGCTTTTCATTGCCTCTGGGCAGCCTGGCACACATGAGCAATTACATGCTGCAGTGTCTCCGCAACGACCGGCGTGTTTCGCACATTATAACAGGTGCTGATTACTGGGTGGCCACGCTGCTGGATCCCCGTTACAAGGACAATATATCGTCCTTAATCCCCTCACTGGAGCGTGAACGCAAGATGCACGAGTAAAAGCGCACGCTGGTAGACGCGCTGCTGGTGCAATTCACACCTGGCAGCGGGGGCACAGTGGAAGCAGAAGGCGAAGGCAGAGGAGGAGGAAGAGGTCGCCAACGCAGCAGGGGCACCGCCAGCACCTCAGAAGGCAGGGTTAGCATGGCCGAAATGTGGAAAAGCTTTGTCAGCATGCCACAACAAACAGCACCACCAGCTGATATGGAACGTTTTAGCAGGAGGCAGCATTTCAGCAACATGGTGGAGCAGTATGTGTGCACACGCCTACACGTACTGAATGACGGCTATGCCCCCTTAAACTTCTGGGTCTCCAAATTGGACACATGGCCTGAGCTTGCCCTTTACGCCTTGGAGGAGCTGGCCTGCCCTGCGGCTAGTGTATTGTCTGAACGTGTATTTAGCACGGCAGGGGGCGTTATCACAGACAAGCGCAGCCACCTGTCCAGAGCCAATGTGGACAAGGTCACGTTCATTAAAATGAACCAGGCATGGATCCCACAGGACTTGTCCGTACCTTGTGCAGAATAGACACCGGGCCGGCCTTACCCAGCCATTGTTTTTTTTCTGATCTTTCTAGGGTTGCCATCTCATCCCTTTAAAAGCAAAAACATATTAATTACACAGGTTCTCTGGCTGATTAAGTTGCTGCTAATTAAACTCACTTGGTGCCTTATCAACAGTAAATTAGCCCCAGAACCTGTGTAATTACTCTGTGTTCTGGTTTAAAGGGATGAGGTAGCAACCCTAGATCTTTCTCACTCTTTTGGGGTTTACCCTAATTTAAAAAATACATATATTAAAAACCAAAACCTGCTGTGTTGGCTACCTCCTCCTCCTCCTCCTCCACCGCCACTTCTACCTACACCGCCACATCCACCTCAACCTCCTAATACATATGGACCTCGTCCTACTAGGTCAAAATTATTTTATTTTTTATTTAAATTTTTTTATGTTATTTTATGTTATTTTGAGTTATTTCCCTATCCACATTTATTTTCAGAGTGCTTGCCATGCTCTTCCCGACATTTTGCAAAATTATTATTATTTTTTTTATGCCATTTTAAGTTATTTCCCTATCCACATTTATTTTCAGAGTACTTGCCATGCTCTTCCCGACATTTTTATGCCATTTGCAGCCCTCCAGCCCTTTCCCTTAGTTTTTTAGAGACATTTTTGTAGTCAAAAGTCCGGGTCCCCATTGACTTCAATGGGGTTCGGGTTCGGGTCAAAGTCCGGGTTCGGGTTCGGTCTCGAACCCGAACTTTTTTTTCAAAGTCCGGGTTCGGGTCCGAACCCGAACATCCAGGTGTCCACTCAACTCTACACGCTGCCTCTCTCTCCCAGGTATCGGATCAGGCAATTGCCTTATTCATGTAATGAAACAATCTGTAAATCACAGTCCATGTTCTCTCACACACCAAGTATAATTCCGTTTTTTAAATATTACATATTAGTAGAGCACAACAGCTTGTATTAAGTATGCTAACAACAAGTGCACTTCAGAACAGTACTGCAAAGTGCCATTTTCACATCCTTTATTGTAATTTAAACCATATTCTACAGTTATGGAAGAGGATGTCTGTCAGTGCCATTTGTCAGTGCCAGCCATCAATGCGTCACTGTCACATGACATTAAAAAAATTATCGGTATTCGGTATCGGCGAGTACTTGAAAAAAAGTATCGGTACTTGTACTCGGTCTTAAAAAAGTGGTATCGGGACATCCCTACCTGTTAGCCAAATTTTTGAATATTCTGACTATACGTTTTCTTCAAATTGTTGCCTCCTGTCTTTGTTTATTGTTTTGCCTTTTTTTTTTTACAATACTTTGAAGCACAGGCTCTGATTGATGGTATTTTGTAATCGCACTACTTCCTTTGAACTACTGTGATTTCATAGTAGCAAGGAACACTGCCATATGCTGTGACTTGTCATGCGATTTGACCTCTAAAATCGCATGACAATTCACAAAAAATGTGAACCTGTGCTTTTTTAAGGGTCTGAGGTCAGTGTTTCTCCACTCCCCTTCTCTAGGTGCACGACCACGTCCTGTTTTCTTAATTCTAGGCAGTAGAAACAAAATAATGACAATTTTGAAACATAAAAAATTAACACTGCACTTGTGGCACTTGTGGCAAAAGTTTCAAATAGAAAAAAAAGTACCTGGTAATGCACCTGGAGAAGGAGAGTTGAGAAACACTGCCCTAAATATATTTTTTTTGTCGAAAAATTGTGTTTTTTTTTGTCTTTTCCAAGCCAAAATTTGAAGAACCACACAAATGAGGACACAAACATTAAATTTCCCTCATGATCACATGTCAACATTATGTGACTTTCCCTTAGTGGAGATTTCAAAAGCCACAAAACACACAGTGGGTGTCTTTTAAGTACGGAAAATAAACTTTGCCCTACAAGTGCACTACAAGTGCAGTGGCAAGTGCACTTGTAGTCCAAATTTTGTATTTATTTTTTATGGAGGATCACCCCCACTGTGACAACATGTGCTAGCTCCCATCATGCGGTACCAATGTACATGTTTTGGGGGATCAATCCCTTCCTCTCGCCTACTTTAGTTTTGAGGAAGGGGTCGCACCCCAAAACCATTGATATTCCGTGATGGGAGATAGCACCTGTGGTTACACTGGGGGACTGTGTTTTGTGGCTTTTACTAATAACCTGTTTGTACCTACACACATTTTAGACAGGGTATGATAAGGGACATTTAACATTTTGGCCTCTTCAAAATTTTGCTTGGGAATGGATGAGCTCATTCCACCTGAGGAAGGCAAGATATTCTCAACTTGAGAATAATTTTATTAATGTCTCATATGGCCTTTTAATGTTACATTTTATATTTTTAAAGTTACAGAGTTGGGGATGTGTATGCTCTGCTTTCAAAGATGCATGTTTAGCCACTAAAAAAAAAAAAAAAAAGGAAAATATGAATGTTCATACACAAATAACGATGTTGGTTTGTTCTAAAACCATAAAACGCACATGTGAATGTGCTGGAAGTAAAAATATTTTCGATAAACAATATGTGGCTTCTTATTTCTATGATCAATACCAGTATATTTGTTAAGTTGAGGTAGTTGCATTGACAGTTTACTCTAAAATGTGTGTAGCAGAGCCACAGCACAACATAATACAGTACATAGCTCAAGGCAAGATTTTTACCTCAATATTGCACAACAGGTTGATTTTCAATAGTGGAGAAAATGACAAAGATTAAGGCCATTTGTAAACAGAATAAATGGCATTCCAAAT
This sequence comes from Rana temporaria, assembly GCF_905171775.1. Taxonomy (NCBI): domain Eukaryota; kingdom Metazoa; phylum Chordata; class Amphibia; order Anura; family Ranidae; genus Rana; species Rana temporaria. The sequence goes on from NC_053496.1 coordinate 117,940,285, forward strand.
GAATGTCTCTTAAGCCTCATACACACGATCGGACTTCAAACAAACTTTTCTGTGGATTTTTGTTTGAAGGGCGTTGGCCGTGAACTTGGTATGCATACACACAGCAGGACTTTTTCAACAAACTTTCCCAAAATCACATAGTTTTTCAGCTCTTTTCTGCTCTTTACTGCCACCCTTTGGTCAACTTCTGCTATTGTTGGTTGATTTTAACATTGGTTCTGAGCATGCGTGCTTGTACTTTTGACGAAAGTCCGATGGACTTTTATACACACGATAGGACTTTGCACCATAGGACTTTTGTTGCCGAAAAGTTTGTCTGTTTGCAGAGCAAACTTTTGCCCGATGAAAAATGAAAAAGTTTGTCCGATGGCGCCTACACACTGTCGGATTTTTTTGAAATCCTGCTCATTTTGAAGTTTGTTGTCAAAAAGTCCAACTGTCTGTATGGGCCTTAAGCGGTTCAAAGTGGGATCTCTGAAGGATATAGAGAAATAGGCAAGAGGTTTCAGAAAGACAATGGTTAAAGCAGAAATTTGTTTCTTCTGTGTACTCAAGGCAAAACGTTGGTTAAGACTAATTTTGTAAAAATAGTGCAGCACTGTGTATCTATAAATCTTATATAAACAAATAATTATACATTCCATAAAACAATTTACGAAAAATAAAAAAAAACAGTTCATATGTGTAGATTTCCAAAGCTGTCACTGCTGTGTAAAATCGTATTTTAATTAACCCAATGTAGCGGTACCCCCATGGGGGCTGCTGATTGACTCTATACCCCATAGGCTATCCTGACTCCTGCAGATTATCTCTTACCTCTGAGGCCCCGTACACACGACAGAGGAACTCGACGTGCTTGGCACGTCGAGTTCCTCGTCGAGTTTTGGGATGAAGCCGCCGAGGAGCTCGGCGGGCCGGCTTCTCCCATAGAAGAACGAGGACAACGAGAAAATAGAGAACATGTTCTCTATTTTCTCGTCGAGTTCCTCGGCGGCTCCATCGAGCCAAAACTGTACAGACGACAGAGATTCTCGGCAGAATCCGGGTTTTGACCGAGTTTCTCGGTGAATTCTGCCGAGAATCTCTGTCGTGTGTACGAGGCCTGACACTTTTTGGTTCCATGTTGGCTGACTTATGGTAAACAGTAATACTCTTAGTCAGATGTGCTTAACTTCTTAGAGAAGGTTTACTAGACAAAATGAAATACAGTTACTGTGCAAACATAAGTGACTGAACACAGATTTCTGTAAAACTCAAAGCAACACAATTGATTCAATGCTGTCTTATCACTGTACACAATTACCATATAATGGAGGTAAATGTGGATAGGCGTGCAGTGGAGCAATCCCCAATACTATAAGGCCTGTATTGGAACACCTTTCCACCTAGGCCCACACAGCAGTAACAACAGTACAAACAATTCACATTAAATGCTAGAGGCTTATGTCTCTAAATGGCTCCCTCTAAAGGACAGTTCAAAGTTGCCTGTGACCATAGGTAGTAAACTTGAAGAATAATAACATAATAGCTGCTCCTTTTTGTCTCAGTCTTTCTTCAGCTAGCTCTGTTGGTGCACTTAATTTGTAATCCAAAGGTGAAAAGAATAATAACTGTGAGAATATGATGTACTTGTAAAGGAAGCACTAACTCTATCAATCCGGTTATAAAGACACTCAGCCCTCTGGTATTTTCCGTCCGGAACTTCCTTTGCGGATGTCTCTGGAAAAGAAGATGGTGCGGGTACCCAGCGCGATAGCTACCAGAGTGTCAGCGGGCATGTGGCTTCACATGCTATGAAGTGCGGGCCAATCCGCCTGTCCAGCGAGACAGACCGCCCGTCAGGGATCCCTATGAGGGGAGTTATCCAGCTCTCCGCTGCAGGCCGCAGTCTCTCACTCTCAGTCACACACAGACCTTCCTGCTGGCAGTTGAGATGGCATCCAGAGAGGTCTAAACGAGGCCTGCTTGTCCTTTTTATCTGGTTACCCAGCAGGCTGTTCTGTCCCGCTATGCCTTGTGGGCCTGCAGCTTAGCATTGTGGGGCTGATAGTTCTCAAGCTAATTTACACAGTAATAGTCCCTCCCTCTTTAAACCACACATCCCACAATGCAGCATCTTTTATACTTTTAATCAGAAAAATAAATATTCAAATAACTTTCAATGGTCACCAGAGGGAGCCAACCCCTTTACCAATAACATTACAAACTTAAAGGAACACTAAAGGAAAATGTTTTATTTAAAAAAAATAACAAACATGTTATACTTACCTCCACTGTGCAGCTCGTTTTGCACAGAGTGGCCCCGATCCACATCTTCTGGGGTCCCTCGGCAGCTGTCTCTGGTCCTCCCTGCAAGAACTCCACACATTCATGAGAGAGAGAGAGCATTGTGTGGAGTCCTTGCGGGCGCGCTCCCGTGATACAGCCGACGGCCATAGCCGCCGACTGTATCACTCGGCCCCGCCCCCTGGTTCACTGTGTCATTGGTTGTGATTGAAAGCAGCGCGAGCCAAAGGCTGAGCTGTTTCAATAGACCAATGAATGAGCTGGGAAGCCGGCCAAGATGCCAGTGTGTTCACAGTGAGGGACTTTCTGGTAAGTAAACGGGGGGGCTGGGGAGGCCGGTATTGTTGGAAGTTTTTTCACCTTAATGCATAGAATGCATTAAGGTGAAAAAACTTTTACCTTTAGAACCCCTTTAATGCGATAACGTTCAGTAGCAATACCTTGGCTACACCGATATTCAGTGCAAACCACTACCTGCTAAAATGCCTGCTCACCTCAAGGATAAGTATAAAGTATAAAACTCATAGACAGATCACTCCTTGTGACCACCACGATCCATCCACTTTACCAATGGTAGTAATTCCTACAGTCCCCAGACTGCACCTCTGTGTGGGTAATCAACGTTTGAATTGTCTCCAAACAACACCTTCCTCCACTCGCTTTTCAATAATCAATTCCACTTATATTTCCAGGGGTTAAGGACATGAAACAAAAAACACAAGTACCATAGTGTTTTCTGCTTTTAAATTTATTAAAAAATCCCCCCTAAAAAGTTACACTTACAAGAAATAACAATAAAAACAGCATGTATTAAATCACCAGCTCATACACCGCAGATCTAGACTCCTGGTGCTTCGTCTGACATCACAGATTCGACTCCTCCCCTCTAAACGCGTATTGGCCTCCCATTGGCCTTCATCTACTGAACGCATGTCGGCCTCTCATTGATATCCATCTACTGATCCACCGAACCGGAAGGCATGGAGGGAGGAAGATTTCACCTAATAGAAGAGGAATTAGTACATGGGACACATTCTACTGACAGTAAGTTATGTCCCTTGTGTTGATTTTTGTGTTTTTTATTTTGGCTGTGCTTAGACTTTAGGAGAGCACAGAAAACAAGTAATTGACCATACTTATCAGGGCAATATTATACTACCAAAATTAGCTGGTAAGGGTTCTTATGAATCCTCCTATGTCACTTTGCCCTGAAAAATACATGCAAAAATATATATAAACACATCTCATCATCAACCATAAACAAGGATTAATATCAGTATGTTTTAATAATTCCATCAGCAGCACAACCAATAATTGTAGTAGTCACTATCCTGAAGAAAGCATCTTCTAGACAAACCTGTATTTCTAGTATCTTGGATAACTCATGTATGACTATATAGAGGATTTCATTGTATTCTTGATTACTAGGCAACACCTAAATTGCTGATATATTTGTTTTTGGTCCACCCTTACATGACAACCTGAGATTTTGAGCACAATGTATAGAATAATACAAAAAAAAAATAACTACAGGATGACTCATGCAAGTCTTTTATAGGTGGGGGGTGATAAGATGAAAACACCTATACTTATGGGTGGAGATCAATTGTTAATATTTTCAACAATCAATCTTAAATATACAAAGACTTGAATTGTTGGAATTTCATCAGACGTCAGCTGACAACCTCTTCTTATACAGTTCACCAGTGTATAAAAGGGGCTGAGTTGTGAACTACAAATCATAACTTGAAAGGGATATTCCTCTATTAACTGTTCAGTTTCAGTCTATTTCAAATCAAGTTAGTCATGTCTGGAACCAAGGGAGGCCGTGGACATGAGCACCACCACCATCATGACCACAATCAACAGAAATCAGACCAAACCGTCCTGGAGGCTAACCCAAGCTGCAATGGTAAGTGGTAGGGCAATTATCTTTATCGGGCACCAGAGTCAAAGAAACTCATGGGCAGGGTTCCATGACTTTCTGGCCTACACTTTAGTCTCTTCAGTGTGGTACATGCTGCTAAAAGTTTCTACTGACAGATTTACTCTTGTAGCACGTGGAGAGAAAATACTATTTCCATATTGACAAGTTCAGTAAACTACAGTTTTATCCTCTATGTCTGCAGTCCGCCTATAGTAGGAATCTACCAAGGCCTGTTTGTGGCACTGCCTAGTTACTGAAGCATTATATTCACTTTGCACACATGATTTATGACCCGGTGGCTTTGTGGAGTGTATCTAAACTCAAAAACAAACATTTTATATATTGCAGCTTAAGCTTATCAACCCTTATGCCTCGTACACATGATTGGTTTTCCTGACGGGAAAACTACCATGTTTGCTTTTGGTCGGGAAAACTGGCCGTGTGTATGCTCCATAGCAGTTTTCCTGACAGGAAAACTGCGAGCAAAAAAATGAGAACTTGTTCTCTTTTTTTCCCGCCGTGATTCTCAGCGTTTTTTTGCTCGGTAGTTTTCCTATGGAAACACTGCAGTGGAGCATACACACGGCCGGTTTTCCCGACCAAAGCTGTTATGGCAGTTTTGGGAAAACCGACCTTGTATACACAGGGAAAAGCAACCAAGCAGGTTCTCGTGTGTATGAGCCATAAGATGTCATGGCTGAATTTGTTTTCAGAATTTTGTTTCCTTTATTTACCCCCTGTGATCAGGCCAGTAACACACTTTCTGTCTAAAGCCCTATACACACTATCAGTTTTCCTGAAGGTTTTTCTCTTCAGGTTTACCAAAACCATGTAGTGCAAGGGCCTGCCTGATTGCATACAAATTGAAACTCTTGAGGTTTGACCTCATATTAGATGGTTTTGGTAAACCTGAAGAGAAAAACATGCAGGAAAACTGATAGTGTGTATGGGGCTTTAGTGTCTCCACCAGTTATGGAGCTATGGAGAAGCAACAGAGACACCCTTAGACAGCAGCACTGTCTTGTGAAGGGAATGTTATATAGGCTTTATTTTTATGTAAACTCCATCTAAATTATCTCTACCAGTTTACACTAGCGGCTGGGGGACTTCCGCTTGGGCTGGAAAAGCATTGGCTAGGAGTGTACACGTGCCACAGGCGAGATGCTTTGCTTCGCAGCAGGAACTGGACCTCTGTCATGGACAAAGATTGCTCTTCAGAAAGCAAAGCAAGTGTAAACAAGGCCCCAGTCTATCTCCAGCTTAATTTTAAGCCGTTACATAAAATAGTTTATATATGTTACAGGAAAAACAAAAGACTGCTGTGTTATTGGTAGTGACAGACTGCATCATGTATGTCATTTTTTTATTTCGCCTTTAGTACCACTTTGACTGTTAAAGTGTTACTAATCCCAGGACCCTGCATTCACTATATCTGGTCTCCCACAGTACACAGAACATGAAAATGCAATCATTTTAGTAAATATAAACTGCTCAATACCTTTTCTCATTATAGCAGTATATAGCAGTCTTATGATGTCAATCAGTGCCTGGTCAAAACTTGCAGGCGGAGTTTTCATACTGCGCTGGCTGTTCTATAAGAATACAGGACCTCTGACCCTCTGACTGGACAGTGCTGATTGACCCTGTACGGATCAAATGCACTTTCCCGTGACAAAACCTTTCTAGCAATACACAACAAAATGAGCAAAATTAGCATGTGCAGACTGAATCCAGTAATTCTGTCTTATCCGGACATGGCTGAAAGCGCTGACCGGAGTGTTCTGGCGGGGGAGCCATCCCCCTGTCAGAACACAATAGCACAGCAAGGGGGATCACTGTAATAACATTGGATTGCTAGTACAGTGGCTCCGACCTGAGCTGTCAGTTTTTTTTCTTTCCTTCAAATGGTGTGTTCTAGGCTTTAGAGACATGTTACTTTGTATGTAATTTGTCCTCCTATTTTTCTGATAGATGTGGAATCGAAAAAATGGGGAACAAATCAGTGGGGCTCATATATGTACTTATCTAAGCATTTTCAAGCAAGTTTAAAGCAGATCTGTAATCAATAATACATATTTTTTCAACGCAAGCAATGTGCACACCTGTTATCAGCCCACTGCAGTTCCTGTGTAAGATACAGTGGAACCTCGGTTTAAGAGTAACTTGGTTTAAGAGCATTTTTATTTGCAAGCAACTTTTTTTTTTAATTCTGACTTTGCGAGTGCTGACTCTCAAGACGAGCAGAATTCAAGCTAAATAGGCCTGCAGTACCTCATTTGGCCTGAGGTACAGGGGCACAGAAGCCGAGCAAAGCCGAAAATAGGCCTGCAGTAGCTCACTTGGCCTGAAGTACTGGGATGCAGGAGCCAAAAAAAGCCGAACATTGGCCTGCAGTACCTCATTTGGCCTCATTTGAGCCAAAGTGTCCAACTCCTCAGGCCTTCTCTGCCCTTTTCGGCGCTCTCTGGCGCCCTCCACCTCTGGCCACATTCAGTATTGCATCCCATTGAAGTCAATGCGGAACTAATTACTTTCGTTTTTATTGACTTCAATGGGAAAACTCGCTTTGATATGCAAGTACTTTGGATTACCAGCATACTCCTGGAACGGATTATGCTCGTAATCCGAAGTTCAACTGTAGTTGGAATGTGAGAGAAAAAACAGTACAAAGAGCCAATCAGTTCACATGCTGACAAGAAGCAAGCTGATAGACAGATGAGCTCATTACTGTGCTGCTTCTCCATTCACTGTCCAGCAACAGGCTGGGATGTGTCCTGAGCTGAGCTCAGATGACGTTGATTGATGCTGTGCACCAGGTCAGTGATTTACAACAGCAGTTCGGAATATACTAAAGCCAGGCAACTAACATTTTCAGAAGGAGGTCAGTAACAGGAGCTTCTATTTCACTTTCAGCACAGGTTTTCTTTAAAGTGAGCCTGTTGCCCTGTCAAGCCTCGTACACACGGACGAGGAACTCGACGTGCCAAACACATCGAGTTCCTCGGCCAGTTCAGCACTGAAGCCGCCGAGGAGCTCGGCGGGGCGAGAGCTCCCATAGAACAACGAGGAAATAGAGAACATGTTCTCTATTTCCTCGCCGAGCTCCTCGTCGGCTTCCTCGGCCGAAAGTGTACACACGGCCGGGTTTCTCGGCAGAATTCAGCCAGAAACTCGGTCGGAAGCTGAATTCTGCCGAGGAAACTGGTCGTGTGTACGGGGCCTCACTGTTCAAAAAAAAAAAACTAGCAGAAACCTCTACAAGTTGTTTCCTTAGGCCCCGTTCATACTGGCGAATGGGGCCGCAATAACATGCAGTCTGCATCTGTGTCGAGGGCCATTTATTCACTGGAAATTGCTCCATGAGTGAATACATGCAAGTGACTGCCAGCATCCCATTGCTTTCAAAGGGGCTTCTGCCCTCAGAAAATCACCGGGAACCTCCACTGTGTCTCCCGCATATAATTGCTAATGGACCCATTCACAAGTGTGAATGGCACCTAATACCTGTCCAGTAAGCAGCGATTCCAGGCTCTGCTCTTTTGCAACGCTATTGCCGCTGCTCATATACAATGCTTCCAGGCTGTGCTTCCCTGCTGTGCGCTGATATCCTCATTGAATTGTTTTTGTATAGGGTCACTTATATAGGGAATCATGCAGGCCACTCTTTAAGAAAGAGTGCTTGCCTTTCTGATTCCATAATCTCCATACTTTGGGTCACTAAGCAAGAACTAATATGCAGATCAGACTTCTGACTGCACTCTGACTTCACTTTGACTTGCATCAGGTCATTGACTTAAAAGATATTGAAGCCTGTGATAGTGGGTTGCACTCACTGACCTACCAGTACTTCTAATATGCCAGTTGCCAGACTATTTTATCTGTCATAGGAGAAAACACAGATGCTACCATTGCAGACTTATCCTTCTGATAATGCTAGTCGTCTGGCAATCAGGTTGATCAAATGGCTTAAATATTTTAAGTAAGGACTTATGATTTTACTCTAACTTTGCTGATCTGCATGTTTGCAAGTCATTGGGGGTTATTTACTAAACCTGGAGAGTGCAAAATCTGGTGCAGCTCTGCATAGAAACCAATCAACTTCCAGGATTTATTGTCAAAGCTTCATTGAACATTCTGAAGTTAGATGCTGATTGGCTACAATGTACAGCTTCCCCAGTTTCTGAGTGCTCCAGTTTTAGTAAATCTCCCCCATTGTCTTAAAGTGGTTGTAAATCCTTACATAATATATACTCAGTAAAGTGACTGGTCTCAGATGATAAACGGAGATTAAACTAATCCTCCTTCAAAGTGCTGAATTTTAAAGCTTTTCTGAGAGTTCAGAACAAGGGGGTGGAGAGCTGAAGTTAGACTTTGCAGAGCTCAGTGAGGAGAGCTCTGACAGCTGATTGGAAGGAAGGAAGGGACACCCCCTCCCCCCACACATACTTCACAAAGCACACAGGAACAAAGCTGTCAATAAGCTGGAGATCCTTCCCCTGTCACCATTTTTCTCTTGATGTCAGGAAAACTATAGAGGGATATGCTTTTCTTCATATTTAATGTCTGAAGTTTACAACCACTTTAAGCTACTGAACTCAATGACAACCAGGCTAATTTCAGAAGGAGATTAGCAGATAAAAAAAACCTTTCTCTTAGTACAGGTTTCTTTTCATACTGACATACATCAGAATTTAATATAAAATCTAGAGTGCATATGGTATTTTCACTACTGCACAATATTTAAAGGTTTTATTACTTGTTGAACAACATTCAAGGACATTCACCAAACATTCACTGCAGGTGAATCTTCCTGGTGCATTTGTTAAACTACAGTCATTGGTTCACCTGCAGTGAATGTTTAATGAATGTCACATTACCCATACAGTGGTGCAGTGTATATATATATATATATATATACACACACTATATTGGCAAAAGTATTGGGATGCCTGCCTTTACACGCACATGAAATGTAATGGCATCCCAGTTAAATATTGAGTTGGCCCATGCTTTGCCGCTATAGCAGATTAAACTCTTCTAGGAAGGTTGTCCACCAGGTTTAGGAGTGTGTCTATGGGAAGCGCATTTGTAAGGTCAGGCAGATGTTAGATGAGAAGGCCTGGCTCGACATCTCCGCTCTAATTCATCCTAAAAGTGTTATATTGGGTTGAGGTCAGGACTCTGTGCAGGTTAGTCAAGTTCCTCCACCCCAAACTCGCTCATACTTGTCTTTATGGACCTTGCTTTGTGCACTGTTCCAAATCCTTTGGTGGAGGAGGGATTGTGGTGTGGGGTTCCTTTTCAGTGGTTGGGCTTGGCCCCTTAGTTAAAGTGAAGGGAACTCTTAAGGCATCAGCATAGCAAGACATTTTGAACAATTTCAAGTTCATGCTCCCAACTTTGTGGGAACAGCATTGCACAAAGCAAGGTCCATAAAGACATGGATGAGTTTTCTTGTGCAACATCCGTGCCTGACCTAACAAATGCACATCTGGAAGAATACGCAAACATTCCCAAACTGTTCCCACAAGGTTGGGAGCATTAAATTGTCCAAAATGTCTTGATATGATGACACCTTAATGCTGGGTTCACACTATCGCCGCATCCGTCGCACAGTCGGGGTCCAGTGCGTGCTGGTTCACCGTTTCAGGTCCAATTTAGCCCAAATTTTTGGCTGAATTCGGACCTGAAACGGACCAAAAAGGGCACACATTTTTCCAGCAATTCGCACCGGACCTGCTGTGGGGATATGTGAACTGGCTCCATAGAGAGACAGTCACATTCTGCTGCTATGCAAATTAGATGCTGGGAAAGCTACATCCAATCGGCATAGGTGTGAAACCATCCTGAAGCCCTATACACACGGGCCAGAATCTCGTCAGAAAAAAACGTAATTTTTCCTGACAAGACTCTTGGCAAGAATCTCTTGCCGCCTGAGTGTTCAGACACTCCTCACGTACGATGAGCATACGCTTGTCACATTCGATGCCATCGCCGCCATCTTGCTGCACCCTACCTATGCCTAGGAAGCTACCGCGCATGCGTCAAAGTCATTTCGAGTTTGCGCGGGTTTCCACTGCGACAGGTAAGTATACACACTCTCGGGTTTCTCGGCAGGAAACACAACGAGAAAATAGAGAACATGTTCTCTATTTTTCTCGTAGAGATTTTAGGCAGTTTTCTTGACGAGAAACCTGAAAGCCTCCTACACACGCAGGGTATACTCGGCGAAGAAAGCTCTGCCAGCAGTTTTCTTGCTGGTTCTTGCCGAGTAGACCGATCGTGTGTACGAGGCTTAAGAGTTTCCTTCACTGGAACTAAGGGGCCAAACCCAATCACTGAATAACAGCCCCACACCATAATCCCCTCCACCAAATGATTTGGACCAGTGCACAAAGCAATATAGTGTACATCTTTAATATACTACATTTTTTCCCTACAACTTATGTGTCATCCTTTTTGCATTTATAAAGCATTTTCTGTCTGTATACTAACACCATTCACTGTAGAGTGTGTATTTTCCTTGTCAAAATATCTTAATATTTGTAAGTTTTATACATACAGTGTAAAGTTGTTACAGTATAGGTATTACCTAAATAAGAATAAGACATGGAAACTATGCTTGTAAATTAACAAGTGACAATTTCTTGTGGGAGGCGAACTGTGGTACAGGTGGATAAATACGTGCTAAGTTAAGAACTATTTGTACTAAAGATAACGTAACTCTACGTATTTCCTTGACAACTTAAAGTCCAGTATCCTTTACCGAATGTTTTCACTTAATATATTTACATATTGTGATGATGAGAGGAGTTTCCGTTTTGTAGTAACCTCTCACATTTACCTAAACGGAGTATAAACTATATCATCAAAATGTTAAACAAGGGGAAGGGAAAGGAGGGGGGAGGGGATAAGAATGGGGGGTCTGCAGGACCAGGCCGGGAGTCTCCGTCACTGAATAAGAAGCGTATTGACGATTACAATGGCTGAGCTACCATGGCATCATAACATCTTTATTAAAAGCATTAGGTAACATATGCGTTAACCAGGGTTCCCATGTTTGTTCAAATTTGGTGATCGTGTCTGTATCAATAGCCGACATTTTGGCATGCGTCATTGCATTATTTGTTCTGTTGTAGAGTGTGTATTTTAATAATGCCCTGATTTTTTACGGTCTACTTTATGTTCAGTCCACTAAGTTGCAGAAGTACTTTATATGCCGTTGTCTAAATCACAAAAAAAACTGGGCAATAGTGTTGTGAAGTAGAAAACACAAATTACAAAAAAAGAAACACATGTATTTATTGTTGTGTTAGAATAATATCGCTGAAAAATATTTAACAAAATGGGCAAATTGTCTGCAGTTCTTAATCCCAAATGGCCAACCTTACCGAGGGTAAATAAAATACAAGCTATTGATGTTTTTGTTCTCTTATGTTTTCCAGCACCAGCCCCTACTGTTGTGACTAATCCGAAACCAGCTTGTGGGAGCCAAGGTATGTTATAGTTTAAATTACAAATAACATAAAATGCTATAAGCTATTTGCCACTAAAAGACTACCGTATTTTCCGGCGTATAAGACGACCTTTTATACTGGAATTACACAACCAAAAACCGGGGGTCGTCTTATACGCCGGGTGAAGCAGCTGCTCGTTCGATATCAGCCCGCCGGGTGCTCTGTAAGGCTGTATGTATTCTGTATATGCACCGCTCAGCCAATCCCGGCGGGGGGGGGCGATGCACTCTGTTAATGACTAGAGTCTGCTAAGCCTACTTGGATTGGAGTAATAACCTCTGCCAATCCGAGCAGGCTACATTATGTAGCCTGCTCGGATTGGCAGAGGTTGCTTCTCCAATCCGAGCAGGCTTAGCATGCTCTGTCATCAACAGAGTGCATCGGGATTGGCTGAGCGGCGCATATACAGACTACATACAGCCTTACATAGCACTCGGTGGGCTGCGGCCTCTTCGTTTAATTATAACGCATTACTACCGCACGAGGGGGTCGTCTAATACGGTGAGTAGACCACAAAACCACAGTTTTCAGCAGAATATTAGGGGGTCGTCTTATATGCAGAGTCGTCTTATACGCCGGCAAATACGGTAGATGTTAAAGTAAGAAATCAAAATCTTATAAACATATATGACAGTAATCCATGTCCATAGTCTACTTGTCTTCAGCAAACAGTTTGCAGGCTTTCTTGTGCATCATCTTTAGAAGAGGCTTCCTTCTGGGACGACAGCCATGCAGACCAATTTGATGCAGTGTGCAGCGTATGGTCTGAGCACTGACAGGCTGACCTCCCACCCCTTCAACCTCTGCAGCAATGGGGGCAGCACTCATACGTCTATTTCCCAAATACAACCTCTGGATATGGCGCTGAGCACGTGCACTCAACTTCTTTAGTCGACCATGGCGAGGCCTGTTCTGAGTGAAACCTGTCCTGTTAAACTGCTGTATGGTCTTGGCCATCGTGCTGCAGCTCAGTTTCGGGGGCTTGGCAATCTTCTTATAGCCAATGCCATCTTTATGTAGAGAAACAATTATTTTTTTCAGATCCTCAGAGTTCTTTGTCATGAGGTGTCATGTTGAACTTTCAGTGACCAGTATGAGAGAGTGAGAGCGATAACACTAAATTTAACACACCTGCTCCTCATTCACACCTGAGACCTTGTAACACTAATGAGTCAGATGACACCGGGGAGAGAAAATGGCTAATTGGACCCAATTTGGACATTTTCACTTAGGGGTGTACTCACTTTTGTTGCCAGCGGTTTAGACATTAATGACCGTGTGTTGAGTTCTTTTGAGGGAATTGCAAATATACACTGTTATACAAGCTGTACACTCACTTCTTTACATTGTAGCAAAGTGTCGTTTCTTCAGTGTTGTCACATGAAAAGATATAATAAAATATTTACAAAAATGTAAAGGGGTGTACTCACTTTTGTGAGATACTGTATATACACATGTACATATAGCTATACCTGCGTTCTTAATCCCAAATGCCCAACCTTACTAAGGGTAAATAAAATACAAGCTATTGATGTTTTCGTTCTCTTATGTTTTCCAGCACCAGCACCTACAGTTGTGACTAATCCAAAACCAGCTTGTGGGAGTCAAGGTATGTTATAGTTTAAATTACAAATAACATAAAATGCTATTAGCTATTTGCCACTAAAAGACTAGATGTTAAGGTGAGAAATTAAAAATATTATTAACATATATGACAGTAATCCATGTCCTTAGTCTGCTTGTCCTCAGGAAACTGTTTGCGGTCTTTCTTATGCATCATCTTTAGAAGAGGCTTCCTTCTGGGATGACAGTCATACAGACCAATTTGATGCAGTGCCGTATGGTCTGAGCACTGATAGGCTGACCCCCCCCCCCACACCCCTTTAACCTCTGCAGCAATGCACTCATATGTCTATTCCCCAAAGACAACCTCTGGAAATGATGCTGCGCATGTGCACTCAACTTCTTTGGTTGACCATGGCGAGGCCTGTTCTGAGTGGAACCTGTCGTGTTAAACCGCTGTATGGTCTTGGCCACCGTGCTTCAGCTCAGTTTCAGAGTCTTCACAATCTTCTTAAAGCCTATGCCATCTTTATGTAGAGCAACATTTATTTTTCTTCAGATCCTCAGAGAGTTCTTTGCCATGAGGTGCTGCCATGTTGAACTTCCAGTGACCAGTATGAGAGAGTGAGAGCGATAAAACCAACTTAACACACCTGCTCCCCATTCACACCTGAGACCTTGCAACACTAACGAGTCACTTGACACCAGGAAGGGAAAATTACTAATTGGGCCCAATTTGGACATTTTCACTTAGGGGTGTACTCACTTTTTTTGCCAGCAGTTTAGACATTAACCATCATGGCGGTATTCCCGAGTCTGGCTCGGGGTGGATATTCAGAACCAAGAGCGGTAACCCCGAGCCAGACTCGGGATCGCCTTGCAGCATCCACAGGCGGTGTCCTCGCTTGATTCACACAGTGCCTGTGTGCCGCTGAGCTCCGTTCCCTGCGACGTTACGACACACGGGGGCGGAGATTGGCGTCAAATTCAAAAAAGGAAATAAACACAATACATACAGTATACTGTAATCTTACAGATTACAGTACTGTATGTAAAAAATACACACCCCCTTTGTCCCTAGTGGTCTGCCCAGTGTCCTGCATGTACTTTTGTATAATAAAAACTGTTCTTTCTGCCTGCAAACTGTAGATTGTCCATAGCAACCAAAAACTGTCCCTTTATGTCAAAAGTGGTTTTAGAGCAGCTAGAAAACAGTGATAATAAATTATAATCACTTGCAGAATTGAGCAATAGTGATTTGTGGGGAAATTCGTCGTAAAAAAAATTAAAGTATTATTGAGTTATTCCTAAGAATTACAGGCCTACAATGTAAAACGCCAAATTTCCTTGCAAAATAGTGGTACTGCTTTCAGCACCTAAAATCTTAAATAATCATACCGCCAGGGAGGTTAAGGGCTGTGTGTTGAGTTATTTTGAGGGGGCAGCAAATTTACATTGTTATACAAGCTGTACACTCACTACTTTACATGGTAGCAAAGTGTAATTTCTTCAGTGTTGTCATATGAAAAGATATAATAAAATATTTACAAAAATGTTAAGGGTGTACTCACTTTTGTGAGATACTGTATGTTATCTCATTTTGTTAGGCTGTATTTATAAAGAATTTTCTATCTGTATACTAACATCATTCACTGTACAGTGTGCATTTTAATAATGCCCTGTTTTTTTATGTTCTACTTTAGGTTCAGTTCACTAAGTTGCAAAAACAGTTTATATGCAGTTGTTCAAATCACAAACTTAAATATATCATTGGTTGTAGAATTCAGCATGGGATAAAACCAAGCTTTGCAAAATAGCAAAAACTGGGCAATTGTTTTGTAAAGCAGACAACACAAATTACAAAGAAAAGAAACACCTGTAAAATGTATTTATTGACGTGTTAGAATAATGCTGAAACATATATAACAGGAGGGGCAAATTGTCTGCAGTTCTTAATCCCAAATGGCCAACTTTAATGAGGGTAAATAAAATACAAGCTATTGATGTTTTCGTTCTCTTGTTTTCCAGCACCAGCACCTACTGTTGTGACTAATCCGAAACCAGCTTGTGGGAGCCAAGGTATGTTATAGTTTAAATAACAAATAACATAAAATACTATTAGCTATTTGCCACGAAAAGACGGGACGTACTAAACTGCATATTGGGATGATGGGATGATTGGATTATTGGCTGCAATACTGAGAACTCTCAATAGATGTCAGTGCACTAAAGACTAGTAGGTAGATTCAGAGAGATTGGATTAACTTTAGGGCGGCCTAGCCTAGCCTGTTTAGGCTACACCACCGTAAATTAACTAGGCTAGTAGTGATTTTCAATCTACTTACCTGCTAATCTACGGCGGCGTAGCCTCAAACGAGCGGGCGTAAGGGCGCCTAATTCAAATTGGTTGGAGGGGGGCATGTAGTGTGGAAATGAGGCTTGACCTCACGTTTTTTGACGTTTTTTTCTACTGCGCATGCGCCGGGCGCCTACATTTCCCAGTGCGCATTGCGGCTAAGTACGCCGTACGGGCCTATTGATTTCGACGTGTACGTAAACGACGTAACTCCCGATTCGCGGACGACTTGCGCAAGTCGTCCTATCTTAGCTTTGTTTAAGCGTATCTCTGTTTGAGCATACGCTTAAACAAACGCCGTAGATTCAGAGTTAGGCCGGCTTATCTACTGATAAGCCGGCCTAACTCTTTCTGAATCTACCTATAGATTATAGATGTTAGCCCAGGTTCACACTGAGCTGCGGGAATGAAACCGTGCGAGTGCACCTGCGGTTTGCGAACACGCCTGAACCCAGCCTCAGTATCAAGTTTCATAGGTCTCTCATGCAAAAACACTTCACAGGCCTCACCTAGCAGTCTCTCATGGCTTCTCCCAGTAGTTTCTCTAGGCGCTAGAAATAGCCTCTTCAAAGCACCTGAAAAGTGCCTCCCATTCATTCCAGTGTGTCTTTTCACACTGGGATGATGCGTTTTCGGGACGTTCCGAAAAGTCCTGCAAGTAGCATCTTCGGGGCAGGTTGGGAGCACTGTATTTAGCGCTCCCAAAACGCCCTGCCCATTGGAATGAATGGGCAGCGATTTCAAAGCACTTTTAAGGGTGCATTATATTGAAGTGCGTTAGTGCACTAGTGCCGCTTTTCGGCTTTTAAGGCGCTTTGAAAGCACCACAAAACTGGAGTTTTTAACCCTTTTTTCTGGGTTGAAAGCTGTGCAGTGCTTTAGCGCTAGCAGCCGGCGCTTTCAGTGTGAAAGTAGCCTTATTACAAGCTCCACAGGCTTTTTCCAGCAGTTTCTTCTGGTAGCAAGCTCCCCAGGCCATCTGAGTATTCTGAACTGTAATCATCAAATTCTTTCTCCAGAAGCAAAGTCAGTCTTGGTCACATATCAGGTTTATCTGATTCCCTTAATCAAACAGCAACTGAACTCTGAATTCTTCTACAGTCTGTTCTGTTTATAAGTCCTAGTCCCTAGTCTATTTAGGCTTCAGTCCAGGCATAGGATGCATTAAGGTGAAAAAACACAAGGGTTTACAACCCCTTTACGTTCACTTTAAGCTGGTAAAAAGGTAATTTTAAAGAGGTTCTACTATAATATCCAAACAGCCGCAGAGTTACAGCTGCAGCTGGATTTTAAAACCAACTAGTTAATATATTTTAGGCTGGGTTCACACATGCTGTGGCCGCGGCTCACAGTAGGTGGTCCCGTGCATCCCTGTTCACTGATTCAGGTGCGAATCAGGTGCACATTTTTGCCTGAATTTACACCTGATTCGGAGCCAGCAACACACAGGACCCTTTCTAAATGCAGACCGCGACCACCCCGGAAGTGTGTGAATCGGCTCCATTGAGAGCCGGGCACACTCTCCTGTCATGTGGATAGGAAGTGGGGAAACCCGCATTCCAATTCGTATACAAGTGAATTCAGCCTTACTCTAAACTTTTGACTTCTTGCCAGCAACATGATTGGTATAATGTGCAAGTAAACACTTACCCTGCTTATATGTGCGGCTCCCTCATGAACTATATGAGTCAGGTGCCTCTCCCTCGTCTGCTGGGAGATAATATACACAATATACAATTTATATAACATGCAAAAATTTCACTATTATAAGTCTGTATATTATCACAAATGTCCTCCATTAATACAACTACTCCTAGACACAGTTTTCTGCTCATTAGATTTAGTAAATATGTATCTACAAATAGATTTATATATTATTTTCTCACAAATGTCTTTCTACAATACAGCTCCAGTGCCAGTGGTACCCCGACCTGCTTCTCCACCTCATCCAACTGCACCGCAAATTGTGACACCCCAGCCAGCTGTATCTCAGTGTGTGCCACCCCAGCCTCAACCTCAAAGTGTGACACCCAAGCCTGTACCACAATGTGCAGCACCCCAGCCAGCTGCACCTCAAACTGTGGCACCCCAGCCCGCTGCACCACAGCCCTGCGGGGTCAAGGGCAATGCAGGAGTCAAGAAGTAATGACAATTCTACTGAAAAATATTGTCCATAATATTGTTACACATAACATTATAATGCTTCTTAGATAATGAAAAAATCTGAAAATCATGTTAATATCTTAAATTCTTACTGAAAAAATAAATTATCTCCAGCAATGAATTTTGTGTCTGTAGTCCTTAATGTATATGGATGTATATTACAGGTGATACTCGAAAAATTTGAATATCGTGCAAAAGTTCATTTATTTCACTAATGCAACTTAAAAGGTGAAACTAATATATGAGATAGACTCATTACATGCAAAGCAAGATAGTTCAAGTCGTGATTTGTCATAATTGTGATGGCTATGGCTTACAGCTCATGAAGCCACTCCTGAACAACAAACAAGGTCAGAAGCATCTTACCTGGGCTAAAGAAAAACAGACCTCTTTTCTGATGAGAGCAAATTTTGCATCTCATTTGGAAACCAAGGACCCAGAGTATGGAGGAAGAATGGAGAGGTACACACTGCAATATGCTTGAAGTCCAGTGTAAAGTTTCCACAGTCTGTGTTGATTTGGGGAGCCATGTCATCTGCTGGTGTTGGTCCACTGTGCTTCATTAATGGACTTAAGTCCAGGGTCAACGCAGCCGTCTACCAGGAGATTTTGGAGCACTTCATGCTTCCTTCCACAGACGAGCTCTATGGGGATGCTGACTTCATTTTCCAGCAGGACTTGGCACCTGCCCACACTGACAAAAGCACCAAAACTTGTTTCAATGACCGTGGGATTACTGTGCTTGATTGGCCAGCAAACGCGCCTGACCTGAACCTCATAGAGAATCTATAGACCATTGCCAAGAGAAAGATGAGAGACATAAAACTGAACAATGCAGAAGATCTGAAGGCCGCTATTGAAGCATCCTGGTCTTCCATAACACCTCAGCAGTGCCACAGGCTGATGGCTTCCATGCCACACCGCATTGAGCCAATAATTGCTGCAAAATGGGCCCAAACCAAGTACTGAGTACATATGCATGCTTCTACTTTTCAGAGGTCCGATATTGTTCTATGTACAATCCTTGTTTTATTGATTGCGTAATATTCTAATTTTCTGAGATTGTGAATTTGGGGTTTTCACGAGCTGTAAGCCATAATCATCACAATTATGACAAAACACAGCTTGAACTATCTTGCTTTGCATGTAATGAGTCTATCTCATATATTAGTTTCACCTCTTAAGTTGCATTAGTGAAATAAATTAACTTTTGCACGGTATTCAAATTTTTCGAGTATCACCTGTACAATATTAAAATAGAACTCCTGGCAAACACCTAGATACAAATGTAAAGAACTATAATGTTTACCCCCCCCCAATAGGAGCCACTTGGTATGATGGGTTCTCTGTTCTGCCTGTTAAATACGCTGTTCCCTCTGGCACACCTGGTTATATGACAGAGGGCTGCACACACCTGTAAAACTTAAGTATTAGTATACTACAACACCATATTAACGTACAGGAAATAGGCCACAGGCTTTTTGATGGTAGCTAAAGTAGGTATATTATTGCAAGGCATGATAAATGAGAAGCAAAAAAACAATAAACAAATTAATGAATACATTGAATGGGTTAACAGGGGTGTCAAACTTAATTTCACTGTGGGCCGCATCAGCATTATGGTTGCCTTCAAAGGGCAGGTTGTATCTGTAAAACTATATAAATATATCTACTCTTTATCATATAAATATTTGCCTCTGCATTCGATTATTACTAGGAAACATAAGACTTATGCCCCGTACACACAAACGGAATTTCTGTCAGGATAAACTTTAACAGATTTTTCAGACAGAATTCCATTCAAGCTGTCTTGCATACACACTGTCACACCAAATTCCGATCATCCAAAACGCGGTGACATACAACACTACGACGAGCCAAGAAAAATGAAGTTCAATGTGTCGACTTGATTCTGAGCATGCGTGTTTTTTTTCTCCGTCGGAGTTCCATACAGACGAATTTTTGTATTTTAGTAATTTGAATTGCTTTAGTTTTAGTCGTATTTTAGTAGACTAAAATAGTGTTAGTTTTAAGGATGAGCCGAACACCCCACAGTTTGGTTTGAACCAGAACCTGCGAACAGACAAAAAATTGGTTCGAACGCGCGAACACCGTTAAAGTCTGTGGGACACGAACATGAAAAATCAAAAGTGCTAATTTTTTAGGCTTATATGCATGGTATTGTCATAAAAAGTTTGGGAGCCCCAGGGCACATGTATCAATGCAAAAAAAAAATTTAAACGCCAGTTTTTTTCGGGAGCAGTGATTTTAATAATGCTTAAAGTGAAACAATAAAAGATAAATGTTCCTTTAAATTTCATACCTGGGAGGTGTCTATAATATGCCTGTAAAGTGGCGCATTTTTCCCATGTTTAGAACAGTTCCTGCGCAAAATTACATTTCTAAAGGAAAAAAGGTAATTTAAAACTACTCGCGGCTATAATGAATTGTCGGGTCCCGGCAATACAGGTAAAATTAATTGAAAAAAAAAACAGCATGGGTTCCCCCTTAGTCCATTTCCAGGTCCCTCAAAATCCATACCAGACTCTTCAGGTCTGGTATAGATTTTAAGGGGAACCCCACGCCAAAATAAAAAAAAATGGCGCAGGGTTCCCCCAGAAATCCATACCAGACCCTTATCTGAGCACGCAACCTGGCAGGCCGCAGGAAAAGAGGGGGGAGAGAGAGTGCCTCCCCCTCCTGAACCGTACCAGGCCACATGCCCTCAACATGGGAAGGATGCTTTGGGGTCCAAAGCACCATGTCCCCATGTTGATGGGTACAAGGGCCTCATCCCCACAACCCTTGCCCGGTGGTTGTGGGGGTATGCGGGCGGAAGGCTTATCAGAATCTGGAAGTCCCTTTAACAAAGGGGACCCCCAGGTCCCGGCCCCCCCATTTCACAAAAAAAGAGTAATAAATGGCAAAAAAAAACACAGGCAACAGCTTGGGACAAGTTCTTTATTAAAAAAAAAAAAAATCCAGTGATGTACATCCATTCTCGAGCAGAGGATACAGAGAAAAATAAAACGCTGACACGATTCGCCTCCATGGGAGGTTCCCATCGAATGACACTACACCCGCCATGACAGATCTTAAATAGCTGAGGGCGGGGCCATCCATCACGTGCTTGGGTGACCCCGCCCCCTCTGACGTAACAGGATAACGCTGTGGGGTTACCAAGTGCCATGTACAAGTGACCCCGCCCCCTCTGACTCCACAGGAAGGGAGGCGGGATCACCCGTACATGTCACTCAGTAACCCTGCTGCATTTCCCGTGGCGTCAGAGGGGATAGGAGTCACCCACGCACGTGATGGATGGCCCTGCCCTCAGCTACTTGTCACTTGGTAACCCCACAGCGTTTCCCTGTTACGTCAGAGGGGGCGGAGTCACCCACGCACGTGATGGGTGGCCCCACCCTCAGCTATTTAAGAGCTGTCATGGCGGGTGTGTCATTCGATGGGAACCTCCCATGGAGGTGAATCGTGTCTGCGTTTTTTTTCTCTCCGTATCCTGAGCTCAAGAATGGATGTACATCACTAGAATTTTTTTTTTCATTTTTTTTTAACCACTTGCTTACTGGGCACATATACCCCTTACCTGCCCAGGTGAAATTTCAGCCTCCGGCACGGCAGCGCTTTAACTGACAACTGCGCGGTCATGCGACGTAGCTCCCAAACAAAATTGACGTCCTTATTTCCGCACAAATAGAGCTTTCTTTTGGTGGTATTTGATCACCTCTGTGGTTTTAATTTTTTGTGCTATAAACAAAAAAAGAGCGACAATTTTGAAAAAAACAGTGGCCGGAGGAGCCAAGGACGTCCATAGACGTCCTCCCGGCATTTGAGAGCCACCTTGTGGCCGTCTTTTGCCAATGGCCCAGATACCAAGTGGTTAATAAAGGGCTTGTCCCAAGCTGTCTTCTCTGTTTTTTACCTTTTTTTTATTTATTTTTTGTGAAATGGTACCCTGTTACCAATTCACATGGGGGGACGGTATCTGGGGGTCCCCTTTGTTAAAGGGGCTTCCAGACTTCGATAAGCCCTCTGCCCACATACCCCCACAACCACCAGGCAAGGGTCCCCATCAGCTATTTAAAGTTAATGTGCGTGCAAATTTATTTACGTCAAGCAACATCCCAAATGAATCAAAATGTTTTGTGGGACAATAATTTAAACCTTTTGACAGTAAAGTATTTTCAGAGTCATTTAATGGCCTTTGATAAAGATTCAGAACATTAGAGCTTAATGCTGAACTGAGAATGCTGTAGTGAGTAGCGGCTGCTTTTTGTATTGTTTGTGCCTCCTTCCTCCTCGCCTTGTTTTCTTGATTTTTTTTTCTTTTTCTTGTTGAACCCGCAAAGGGTTTCCCATGGAATTACGGCCATTCACTGGTCAATCTCCACTGGTTGGTGAAACTGCCGTCTCAGGAGATAAATCGGATGCTGTTATTGGCTAGCTCGCTCTCTGGATCGGAAAAGCTAACCCGTTTCTTCATGGACATGATCGGCCAGGGAAAAAAAGAAGGCTTTCTCTCATGTATAATTTTTTTTTACTTTCGTAGTCTATACGAACTATGGTAATTTTATCCCTTTTGTTGGCAATGACCTCTTTTTCCAATTTATCCAATTTTCTGTTAAAGCGGCCATCCAACCCGGAAAAGCCGCTATGGTTTTGTAGAGTTGTCAGATCTTTCTGGATGGGGGACATCTAGCCTTGTAGATGCTAGAGCTCCTTCTTTTTAGAAGTTAGAATAATTTCGTCGATCACTGATGTCACACGCCAAGCCACGCCCCCACACAGTAAGAATCACTCCCATAGGGCAAAATGAGGAATGGTTGGGGATAAAGAGTAAAGGTGATGGGGTTGCAAGGGGTACAGAGTGTGGTGTAATGAGGAATGCAGGGGATACAGAGTGTGAGATAGTTGGTGTACTGGGGTACAGATTGGGATTTAATAAAAGGGTAAAGAGAGAATAGTGGGGGATGCAGGTGGTGCAGTGAGGTAGTGGGGCATGCAGACTTTGGGGTAGTGAGGAATGCAGGGGGTGAAGAATGCCAGGTGCTGTGAGGTAGTGAGGGATGCAGGGTGTGACAGGTCCAACCAGGACAGTTTTTTTTGGAGGGGACTGCAGGGTGGCCTCTTGTCTACTGGCTATGGGCCCTGGCTTTTAAGGGAACACTACTCTTTGGGAGGTGTGTGCCTGGGGGACCCTTGGGGTATTCTTGCTTTGGATTCAGGATTGTCTCACTGAAAAACACAGAGGCCCAGATTCTCGTAGGAGATACGACGGCGTATCTCCAGATATGCCATTGTATCTCTGAGTCTGAGCCGTCGTATCTTGGCGCCTGATTCAAAGAATCCGATACGCCAAAATTTCACTAAGATACGACCAGCATAAGTCTCTTACGCCGTCGTATCTTAACTGCATATTTACGCTGGCCGCTAGGGGCGTGTACGCTGATTTACGCCTAGAAATATGCAAATCAGCTAGATACGCCAATTCACGAACGTACGCCCGTCCGTCGCATTACAGATACACCGTTTACGTTAGGCTTTTCCTGGCGTAAAGTTACCCCTGCTATATGAGGCTTAGATGAGGCATACCAATGTTAAGTATGGACGTCGGAACAGCGTCAAATTTTTCACGTTTTACGTTGTTTGCGTAAGTCGTTCACGAATAGGGCTGTGCGTCATTTATGCTCACGTCGAAAGCATTGGCTTTTTGCGGGTTAATTTGGAGCATGCGCACTGGGATACTTTCACGGACGGCGCATGCGCCGTTCGTAAAAAGCGTAATTTACATGGGGTCACATTAAATTTACATAACACACGGCCACATATTCCACATTTGAATTAGGCGGGCTTACGCCGGCCTATTTACGCTATGCCGCCACAACTTTGGTTTGAGAATACTGCACTTGCCTGTCAAAGTTGCGGAGGTGTAACGTAAATAGGATACGTTACGCCCGCACAAAGATGCGCGCTTCTACGTGAATCCGTGCCAGAGACTCTGGGAATCTAGGCCTGTAATCCATGACTGCTTTAGATTGTGATACTCAGAGCAGATGTTAATATCATCAGCTCAAAGTAACCTGTTTCTGCCAAGTATGTCTCTCTCTTTGTTAATTGTGTTAACGGAGTAACCTATTGTTTCTGTCTGTTTTATCATCTCTGTGTTTATACTTATAATAATTTGTAATGTACAGTACTTTGTATTCAGGGTTGTAGGTGCCGAACGGTCTGGTCACCTAGGCTGGTTAAAGTGACTAGATATTTTGCTCATGTTGATTATATCACTGTCAGCTATTAGCAGGGCTGGACTGGAACAAAAATGTGGCCCTGGACTTCATCCAGACTGGCCCACTTTGACAGGTCTCTCCCATGGTGGCCAGACAACTCCCGCACCCGGCCACCCAAGCCCCCTCTCCCCCTTCACTAGCCACTAGCCGTTCTACTTTATTAGAGTAGAATGGCTGGTACTGGTACTCTTATAGGCAGTACCAGTGGGGAAGCTAGACATTATTTCACCTGGGGCAAAGAATCAGTTTGGTGCCCCCCCTTATGGGACAAGGTTATGCAGAAGTGATAAACTCCCAGGCCATAGCTTTTGAGTCAGCTGTCTGTCCCCTCCCCCATGCTCCTCTGGTCCTCCCCCTGCTTCTTTGTCCCCCCAGGTAAGCGCTGCTGGGAGGGAGAGGAGGTGAGCGCTGCGGGAAGGGAGAGACAGAGGAGTGGAGGGGGGCGGCTGTCCGCTGTCACTGAAGCCGGCCCACTGAGCCATCGGCCCACCGGGAAACTCCCTGTAGTCCCAATGGCCAGTCCACCCCTGGCTATTAGTAGCTAGATGCGGATTAACATTATGTGTATGTTGGCTTTCCTTAGCTATGAAATGTGAAACCGTCCAGCACCCAGCTTGGGTGCTTCCATCAAGATATAGCTTCCTCCAGTCTGGAACCAGGAACCAGATATTATAGCTGACCATTCAAGACTAGCCGACAAATAGCTTAGATGCAAACTGAAACACTTTATTGAAAACTTACCTAAAATATTTAGGTACACTAGATGAGGTGAGCCTGACCACATTATCATATACTGTAAACAGGAATTTAATTAACATAGCTAAGGAAAGCCAATGCAGAGGGTGTAGAGTGTGGGACAATGAGGGGGGGTGGGGGGATTGGGAGACACTGGGCAACAGAGCCTATAAACCAGAATATATAGGACCCCATAATTTTAATTGTGGCTCTGGGAACAATAATAAGAAACTGGCGCCACGTTTTATTCTGGAGGCTCTTGGAGTAAATATCTTAATCTAAGCATACCAAATTTCACATAGGTTTGTTTATTCTTTTCATCACATCAACCCTTTGGGTATAACATTGCAAATGTCAGGAAAGATTTTCCAAAAGCTTTTTTGTTGTTGTTTTTACCAAATTTATTGAATATGCAGATTTGCACAGAACATCAAGACACAGACAACATAACATTTTGAATCATTTGTTTGGTATTGATTCAATTAAGTCTTTCACGATGAGTTTATTTTTTACATCCTTTTTGTTGGGTCTGGCATGGCTCAGGAGGGCAGGGGAGGCAGGGATCTGTGCAAACAGAAAATTATAATATGAATAATTGACTTTATAAAATATATACACTTTCCTGGTATTCAGTACAGTAGTTACAAATTATATAGGTACTAAATTGTGCCTGTTGTCACCCTCTACACAAAAAATTTGTATGGCATCACTAAATATACCCCAATACAACCACTACTTGTACTTTCTTGTTGACCATGGTAGACGTTACAACCATGATCCTGGTATGGTTTTTTTCTGCTGGCAATACTGTTTTATGCAAAAGTGATCTGAGCGGCTGTAGAGCCACTTGATCACATTCACATTTACCAGATTAATTAATAAAATAATGGGAAAATATTATTCTATTTATTAAAACCAATCTTTAAAACCAGATAAAAAAAAAACTCACATATGTTTTTGACATGTCCCGGCACTAGGAATAATTTGCCAGCTGTATGTATGCAAGCACTGCTGCTCCGTGGGTCCTAGAGCCAGCGTGCATTCCAAACGGCGGAAGTGATGGAACTTACATCTCCTTGCTCTTATGCACCACTTATCTTCCCCACCTATACACCATCACTGAACCCAATACATGATTATCACATTCCTGTACCTGGATTATATTTATTATATTTGACAAAATGGAAAATGGACAAAAAAAGTGTGATGCCCTCTTTTGCTTTACAGTTGTTGGAGCTGAAAGGCGATGCTGGAGATTCTGCTGTGGCAACTTGTCACAGTTATTTAAAGAAAATAACAAGCCCAGCTGATCCTTCCATCTACTGTGGTTCATCTAAAACTAAAATGTCATACTGGATATTATTCTAGGCACAGAGTCCACTAAACTAACCTCTAACCTATACTCCCCTATCTGCCTTCCCACAGCAACAACATTGGCTTACAAAGCCAAAAGTAGATGGGAACCCGATATTGGGGGCATTAAAGAAACGGATTGGGATAAAATTTTAGATAATACTAACACCGGTTAACACTACTATATATCCTACATCGGGCATATACAGTATATCCTACATCCGCACCTGGCACTTTCTATCATTTGTTATGGAGTTGCCCGGTTATACAAACCTTTTGACTTCAGGTAATTCACTTTCTGCATAACAAGATGGGTTCACCAGCAGTTCTAGATCCTAAATTATGCCTAATGGGCCTACTTCCGGATCCAAAGATAGATACAGTCCTTGCTATCTTTTTATATGAAACACTGTTTTCAGCAAGGAAAACCATGGCTTGGAACTGGATGCAGGCAATACCCCCCCACAATCCAGAGGTGGAAAAAAGAGGTCAATGACACATAGAGGCTGTCCACTTAAATATTCCAATGTGTGAGATAGGTGGTTAGTGGATGGTGAGACTTGTACCTGAACACCTATACTTTGTTACACTCAGTAAAGTCAGTGTACAACTGTAATGGTATGTATACCAAGATCTTTTACCTCTCGTCTGTTTGTTTGCCTAGGGTATTATTTATTCCCTTCACATTGCAATGCAAATCTGTGTATTAAATTTTGTTATATGATATAATACGATCATTGATGCCTAAAGTTGTTTAATTTACTACTTATTATTTGCATCAATCTGTAGAACTGTTTTCCCCTTTTCATTTTTATTTTTATATGATTATTTTATCATGTACCTTCTCTCAATAAAGTTTTTTTGTTCTAATAAAAAAATAACAAGTAATCAAGCCAATGCCTTGGGTGGGAACAAAGACTCCCCTTCCACAGAGCTGTTTCAACATACTAAGGATAATTAGAAAGAGAGAATCTTGCTAATGAGATCACAGACAGAAATAAAAACCAGAGAGAGGTTTGAAACTCTCACCACTGTATTCAAATCTAAAAATGTTTTACTCTTAGTAATACCTTAACAATAAGTAAGCAATGGCAACTCCCATATACGCCGGGTAAAATAAGATTTGAACATGTCACCATTTTTCCAGGTAAATATATTTCGAAAAGGTTCTATTGACATGAAATTTTCAAATGGATTGCAAGGGTTGTTACCGACATATGGTGAAAATGTAATGTCAATAGCACCTTTAGAAATATACTTACCTAGTAAAATGGTGACTTGTTCAATACTTATTTTACCCGCTGTATAAGTTGCCCTAAATGCAATTACATTGATTTACCACTGATGTGTACTACATAATTCCTTCCACAAAAAAATATAATGGCAAATACAGTTTTGCTTAAAAGTTTTCAGAAATTGTGAAATTTTGGCATTAGTATTGCAAATATCACTGCTCATGCTAAAAAAAATGTCTTTTATTTAAGGATAGCACATGAAGCCATTTATTATCACATAGTTTTTTGGATCCTTTTCAAATCATAATGATAACAGAAATCACCCAAATGACACTGATAAAAAGTTTACATACCCTGGAATGTTTGGCCTTGGTACAGATACAGAAGGTGGCACACACAGGTTAAAATGGCAACTAAAAGTTAATTTCCCACATTTGCTTTTTTTTAAATAACAAATTAGTGTCTGTGTAAAAATAGTCAATGAGTTTGTTAGCTCTCACATGGATGCACTAAGCAGGCTAGACACTGAACCATAAGGAGGTAGAAATGAACAGTCAAAAGACCTGCGTATAAAGGTAATGAAACTTTACAAAGATGGAAAAGGATATAAAAAGATATCTAAAACCTTGAATATGCCAGTCAGTACTGTTTAATCACTGATTAAGAAGTGGAAAATTAGGGGCTCTTTTGATACCAAGCCAAGGTCAGGTAGACCAAGAAAGATTGCAGCCACAACTGGCAGAAGAATTACTCAGGATACAAAGAAAAGTAACTGCAGGAGAAATACAAGCTGCGCTCCAAAAAGACGGCGTGGTTCTTTTTAAGGAGCACAATTCAACAATACTTGAACAAAAAAGAGCTGCTTGGTTGAGGTGCCAGAAAGAAGGCCTTTACTGTGCCAATGCCACAAAAAAGCCAATGAGGCATGTCAAGGTGTTGTTGGACATATTGTAGCCAGGCTTATTTGTGGAACTTGTACAGTAAAGGCTTCTTTCTGGCAACTTGACCATGCAGCTCTTTTTTATTTAAGTATCATCATATTGTACACCATCTTTTTCAGAGCAGCCTGTATTTCTCCTTAGGTTACCTGTGGGTTTTTCTTTGTATCCCGAACAGTTCCTGTGGTAGTTGTGGCTGAAATCTTTCTTGATCTACCTGACCTTTGCTTGGTATAAAGAGATCCCAAAATGTTCCACTTCTTATTAAGTGATTGAACAATACTGACTGGAATATTTAAGGCTATCTTTTTATAACCTTTTCCATCTTTGTAAAATTTCATTACCTTGTTACGCAGGTCTTTTGATTGGTCTTTTCTACATCCTCATGGCTCAGTGCCTAGCCTGCTTAATGCATTTATGTGAGAGCTAACAAACTCATTGACTATTTATACACAGACACTAATTGTGATTTAAAAAAAAAGAAAATGTGGGAAATTAACTTTTAATTGCCATTTTAACATGAGTGTGGCAAAGCCAAACATTCCAGAGTATGTAAACTTTTTATCAGGGCCATTTGGGTGACTTCTGTTATCTTTATGATTTAAAAAGGATCCAAAAAACGATGTGATAATAAATGGCTTCATGTGATTGCTATCCTTAAATAAAAGATTTTTTTTTGGCATGATCAGTGATATTTTCACAATTTCTGCCAGGGTATGCAAACTTTTACAAACATACAATTTACATTTGTAAATGATTTTTGATGTTTACTGACTCACCAGGCTTAGGACACTTTGGTTTTTGGTCCTGACATTGCTGCACTGGCTTGCATTCTGAAAAGGAAAAGTAGGGACATTAGATGGTATGAGAAAAGTGTCCCCATTGAAAGATTTTCCCTCTATTCTTGTTTTGGTGGCAATTAAAAAAATTGGATCTGTCCTCATATTTAGTCCCGGTGACAATGATGATCAGGATAATTAGAGAGAGTGAATCTCGCTAATGAGGACACAGACAGTAATAAGAAACCTGACAGAGATCTTAACCCCCCACCACTGTGTCCATATCTATAAATGTTATGCCTTTAGTAATACTTTAACAATAAGTAAGCAGTGACCAATCTCATATAAAAGTTGACCTAAGCAAAGTGAAAATTAATTACCACTGATGTGTTCTACATAATTGTTTCCATAAAAAAAAACAATGGCAATATATTACATATATTAAATTACATATGCAAATTATTTTTGCTGTTTACTAACTCACCAGGCTTAGGACACTTTGGTTTTTGGTCCTGACATTGCTGCACTGGTTTGCATGCTGAAAAGGAAAGGTAGAGACATTAGATGGAGGCATATGTATTTTAGGCCTTAGATCACTACTGTTAATGATAATATATAAAGGTTTAAAGAACAATTCAAAAAGAAAACAATAATACATGGGTTGTATTTTGAGAGAATTTTCTTTCGAAAGTCTTATCTGAGAACTTTTGTTCGTACTTCTCACCATTAGTGGGCTGAAGCAGCAGCCTATTTTCGTGCGGCCATTGAATTTTAATAATCGTACATGTTGGATTTTTTTTTTTAAAAACTAACAATTTTCTAATCAATGATGGTAGAATTGTGCAAGAAATGTATTTGAAAAAGAAATGGGCATGTGCAAGAAAAGAAAATTCCCGGAAAGAAAAGAAGATTCCCAGACACGAAAATTATTTTCTGTAGGAACATGAGGTGAAATTGAAGGTTTGGTTGGTCGAATTTCAAAATCAATGGTTGCACCATCGGATCACAAAATGCACAAATCTTCTGATTTTCAAAACAAAATTCTTTCGATATTCAACCATGTATGGCCAGTACAAAATATTTCTATTACTTTGATGTCTGAAAATTACACAGACTTACAGCAGCATATTTGTATGACACACATAAATGAGAATGACACTAGACACTACACTAGGCAACGCTGAAAACCTATAATGCGCTTGCTGGTGGTGATTGATTAAAATGTATTCTTACATAAAATAGCTGAACATGCTGAAGCATGGTTTCTATGAAACAGGCATATTAATTGAGACTGTTATTTTTTCTTCTTCACAAGTCCTTAATAAGTTATCTCTTATATTAAAAAAAAATCCTTATGCCCCATACACACGAGTTGAATTTGCGCCAGCAAAAGTCTGATGTGAGCTTTTCATCGGAAATTCCGACCATGTGTACAGGGCATTAGAGTTATGTTATTGTATTTGTATTTGTGGCATGGGACTTGTGGATTTAAACTAACACATCATGTTGTACAGTAGACACCAAAACAGTGTAAAGCCCTGTACACACAATCAGTCCTTCGGACCGTTCTCATCGGTTAACCAATGAAGTTGACTGATGGTCTGATGTGCCTACACACCATAGGTTAAATAACCGATCGGGTCAGAACGTGGTGACGTAAAACACAACGACGTGCTGATAAAAACAAAGTTCAATGCTTCCAAGCATGCGTCTACTTGATTCTGAGCATGCGTGGATTTATAAGCGATGCTTTTGCATACTAACCGTCGGTTTTGACCTATCGGTTAGGCATCCATCGGTTCAATTTTAAAGCAAATTCTACTTTTTTTGACCGAAGGATAACTGACCGATGGGGCCCACACACGGTCGGTTTGGTCCGATGAAAAGGTCCTTCAGTCCATTTTCATCGGTTTTGACCGACCGTGTGTACGCGGCCTAAGGCCGATCGTGAATTTTTCTACTTTCAGAAAGGTTTTATAAGTATAAAAAGCTACTTACGGTCCTGGCACTTCTGATCGTGATGTTTTTGATGCTGATGTTGTTCATGTTGTTCATGATGTCCATGAGATCCACCTTTAGTTGAAGACATTGTTGTTGGCTGGTGTTAGCAAGTAAGTTCGAAGTTAACTCAAAGGAATAGCAAGTTCTGTTATGAAGGCATTGAACCTGATGCTTTTATACCCAAGTTGTTTCCTGCTTGTAGAGGGGGAGGTGAATCTCTTGAAAAACCAGTTTGATTTTCACCAAACCTGACATTCATTTTATAGAGGAACCTTTCTTAGAAAACAATTATTGTAATGTTCCAGGAAGGAAGGGGTGAATCATTTGGTGCATCATTTAGCTACTAATTACACTCAAATCTTACATGAGTTTTAGATGACTCTCTATTGCCTCGTACACACGGTAAGACTGTTGGCCAACCGAGCATCTGACTTTTGTCAAAAGGGCGTGTGCCAGGATCTTGTCTTGCAAACTAACATTACACAATTGTCGTGCCACAAACACGAACAAAGTGACGTACTACAAGGAATTTCAGCTCTTGAGCGCCATCCTTTGTGCCCCTTCTGCTAATTTTGTGTTTGGTGAGCATTGATTCCGAGCATGTGTGTTTGTACTTTCGACTTTTGTGTGACAAATTTGTGTACTGATCATACGAAAATCAGACGTGGAGCCATTGTCCGCTGAAATATTACTAGCCTGCCATTCAACATTTAAATAAGAATTTAGGGCAACAGTCTGTCAACAGACAATACCCTTCCAACAATCGAACCAGCCTTAAGGCTGGGTTCACACTAGTCCGGTGCAAATATCAGCCCTGGTTTCTCTGCGAAGATCAGCTGACATGGGGGAGGGGGAGGTGTAGTGAGGAGAGGGAGAGAATTTATGTTCAGAACGTAACTCATCTGCAAATCAGATACGTGGTTATGTGCCTGTAATTCTCACCGCAATGCCTAGAAAACACACACATGTTTTGTGCAATGCGGAGTGCAGATGCAACGCACATATGTGAACCTGACTAGATTTTAAAATGTCCTGTGAATTGGATGTGGTGTAAGCCGCATTCAATTTGCATAGATGTGAACCCATGACTGAATTAATATATAGTAACTTAGTAGATAAGGTTGGAAAAAACCCCAGGTCCATCCAGACCAACGTGTGTGTGAGATCTTCTCTGACATGCTGCATCCAAGCAGTGTGTAGCCTACGCTGCCTGTGAAACAGTTTCGCATTCAGCAGATCGTGAGGCTTGCCAACCCCGCTCCTTGTGTGTGAGACTGTCAGGTAAGGTAACGGCTTACAGGGAGAAAGACCAGCTGTCACAACTCAGCGGTGATGTCGGCGGTGGGCGGGACCAAGCAGCTTTTAAGCATCAGCCAATGTGATGGGGTCTGGGCAAACTGCTACATGTATGTGGATCTGCCACTTTCTTAAGCATCCCAATCATTGGCTGGTGTCGCGCCCAGCTGAGTTGTGACAGCTGGCCTTTCTCCCTGAAAGCAGTTAGGTTACCTGACGGTTTCACACACTGAGCAGCTCTGGAAAGCCTCACGATCTGCTGAATGTGAAACTCCCCCTCTCCTCTGTCATTGTCTATGAGTGCTGCCAATCAGTGCCCATCAGTGCTGCCGATGGCCATCAATGCTGCCAATCAGTGACCATCATTACTGCTTATCATTGCCCATCAGCGCTAATTAATGCTACCAATTAGTGTCCATCAATTTTGCCCATCAGTACTGCCCATTAGTGCTGCCTATCAGTGGCAATCAGGGCTCATCAATGCGGCATATCAGTGCCCATCAGTTCCAATCAGTGCTGCCAATCAGTTACAATCAGTGCCGCCTATTAGTGCCACCTATCAGTGCCCATCAGTGCTGCTAATTACTGCCCATCAACACTGCCCAGCAGTGCTGCCAATTTATCAGCGCCAATCAGTGCTGCCTATCAGTGCCAATCAGTGCTGCCAATCAGTGCCACCTATCTGTGTCAATCAGCGCCCATCATTGCTGCCTATCAGTGCTGCCTAACAGCTCCATCAGTGCCTATTAGTGCCCATCAGTGCTGTCGATCAGTTCTAACAATCTGTGCTGTCTATCAGTGCCAACCAGGGGTGCCAATAAGTGCTGCCAATCAGTGCCACCTATCAGTGTCAATCAGGGGCACCAATTAGTGCCCAGCAGTGCTGCCAATCAGTGTCGCCTATCAGTGACCATCAGTCCTTTCAGTGCTGCCAATCAGTACCCATCAGTGCTGCCAATCAGTACCCATCAGGGTTGCCAATCAGTGCCTGGTGGGGCACAACTGAAATCCGTCCATATTTATTAATGCCACATGCCAATCTTTAGCATAATAGGTAATCACCAAACTACTATTTACAATAAACTACTGGAGGTAAAGTCAAAAACGTGTCAGTAAAAGGCCTGCCGTTACGTGTGTTCCCACTCCACAAAAAAAGTGAAGCGCTAACTTACTAATCAATAACTTAACAATAATGGTGAAACCCTCTAATGTATAGAAAACAAAATAAACTTTAATATTACCACAATAACTGTCTCTGTGATACGCAGCTTCACATATAATACATAAACTGAAAAAAAGACATAACAAATTAAACTTAGCAAGGAGGGTGGAAAGCCCTCTTCAGATACTTGCAATACAAATTTACTTCAAGTGCAACAACTTTTTAGTTGGGAGGTTCACACCATACTAGCCCTTTGTAAAAAAAATTTTTTAGATTGTTATGCCCCGTACACACGATCACTTTTTGTCATGAAAGAAAACAACGTTTTTCCAACTTCATCATAAAAAACGACGTTGCCCACACACCATCGTTTTTTCAAAATGCTCTAGCAAAGCGCGATGACATACAACACGTACGACGGCACTATAAAGGGGAAGTTCCATTCGCCTTTGGGCTGCTTTAGCTGATTCCGTGTTAGTAAAAGACGATTCGCGCTTTACTGTCTGTTACAGCGTGATGAATGTGCTTACTCCATTATGAATGATAGTTTTACCAGAACGAGCGCTCCCGTCTCATAACTTGCTTCTGAGCATGTGCGGGTTTAAAACATAGTTTTAGCCCAAACACGATCATTTTTTCCAACACAAAAAACGTCATTTTCAAAAACGGCATAAAAAATTGAAGCATGTTCGAATTTTTTTTTGTCGTTTTTCAGAAGATGGAAAACGATGTGAAGCCCACACACAATAATTTTAAATGACGTTTTTAAAAATGTCATTTTATTTCATGCCAAAAAACGACCGTGTGTACGCCACATTTACTTAATTTGATATGTTTTTTAGCTACTATTATAATGTGAATTATTGCACTTGAAGTAAAGTTTTCACCACCCTAGCTAAGTGCACATCTTTATGGACCTTGGTTTGTACACTGGTGCGTAGTCATGTTGGAACAGGAAAGGGCCATCCCCAAACAAAGTTGGGAGCAGGAAATTTTCCAAAACGTCTTAAATGAATTAGAGCATAGATTACGAGCCAAGCCTTCTCATCCAACATCAGTGCCTGACCTCACAAAATGCGCATCTGGAAAAATGGTCAAACATTACTACAGACACACTTCTAAACCTTGTGGACAGTCTTCACAAAAGAGTTGAAGCTGGGATGCTATTAAATTTCATGTGAGTGTAAAGGCACACGTCCCAATTCTTTTGACAATATATATATATATATATATGTATATATATATACACGCACTTGTGTTTGAGCTTTGGGGTGCACACCCTAAAGCAATAGGCTGCGCATGCGCTATGTGTGTGTATCAGTTTAAGTCTTCTAATGCCTTGTACGCACGATCGGTTTTCCCGGCGGTAAAAAGTCCGGAGATACGCCGCCGTAACTTACTTTTTTTGGTTTGAATCCTGAAAGAATTTGCGCTGTAAGTTACGGCCACGTAGTGTATCTCTCGTGGCGTAACGGTGCCTAATTCAAATCGGCGAGAAGGGGGGCGTGTTTCATTTAAATGAAGCGCGTCCCCGCGCCGAACGAACTGCTCATGCGCCATCCCTAAATTTCCCGCCGTGCATTGCGCTAAATGACGTCGCAAGGACGTCATTGTTTTGACGTGGACGTAAATTACGTCCAGCCCGATTCACGGACGACTTACGCAAACAAATTTTTTTTTTTAAATTATACGCGGGAACGACGGCCATACTTAACATTGAGTACGCCACCAAACAGCAGCTTTAACTATACGCCGGAAAAAGCCGACTAGAGACGACGTAAAAGAATGCGACGGCCGCTCGTACGTTCGTGGATCGTCGGAAATAGCTAATTTGCATACTCGACGCGGATTACGAAGGGAACGCCACCCAGCGGACACAGAAGAATTGCATCTTAGATCCGAAGGCGTACGAAGACGTACGCCTGTCGGATCTAACCCAGATGCCGTTGTATCTTGTTTTGAGGATTCAAAACAAAGATACGACGCGGGAAATTTGAAAGTACGCCAGCGTATCAGTAGATACGCCGGCGTACTCGCTTTGTGGATCTGCCCCATCATGTTTTGGGGGTTTTATGTAACCTTAAGGTCTAAAATTATTTTTTTAACATATGTGCAAAAATGCAAAAATGGTTCTAACAGTGAAAGGGTTGAATGAGGCTAGAAATGAGCCACATAGGTTTAAGTTTTGTTCTCTTATATTTGTTACTCAGTGAAGTATTCTTGGAAATGTATAAAAACATTTGCTGAATTGCTGACACTTATGTATAGTAAAGTAATGAGAAAAGGTTTTCTGTTATAATTCCAGGCTAAGGTCATTAAAATCTGTGAAATAATCATCCAAAAGTGGTAGTTATTTTTTTACTAGCTGTTTAGCGATACAGTCTTGTACCCACATAATTTGGTTTCCATACTCCTCGGCTAAGTAATCCTGCACAAGAGCATCTTAAATTAAAGGGAAAATTCAATTTTTCTAACAAAGCACAGGTAAAACATCCATATAGTTCATTATACCTTCTATATCACTCTGGGTATAGGTAAACATATTTCCTTTTCCTAATATCAGTATTATTATAAATGTGATTTATGAGTAAGAATTGTACATAGCTGTAACATACAATTACTCCACTGGTGATCAATGTTTATGGCAGATGAAACTCCCTTTGTTGCAAAACTATTCTGTTAATTTTCTTTTCATTGACATTTTTGTTTAATGATATAACTAGTCACACTAGAGATGTTGCTAAATATTTAATTCCTTCCTTAATTCTATACTAGAGATGTTGCTAAATATTTAATTTCTTCCTTAGTGCCACATAATACCAAGGGTGTTGATTTAATTTCACGTGTATGAGTATTAGATATTAACATGTGGTTTGTGAATGTCAAACATGTTTAAACTAACGTTTACCCCATGGCAAGTATCTTCTGAACTTTCAGTCTAATCATGAAGAAACCAACACAAAAAAGGGAACCATTGCCCCCACCCAGTGCTGTGTTTTGGTCTAGGCTGACAGGGCCCAGGCCTAGGGCGACACTTTGAGAGGGGCGGTCAAAAAATCCACCCCCCGCATGAAAAAACCTGCACAAACAAAATCCCCTTCACCAGTCCTCCCGAGTTCCGGCTACCCCGCCTCCTGCACTTATATTGTCTCCCGGCGGCCGGCACTTGTTGGTATGAGAGTGTACTTGACCGATGACTGACAACACATTATTTCGCCTACCCTTCTCTGCGCGGCCATTGTATCTTCTCCCCGGGCAGGGGCGGGGCCTGTTAGTGATGGTAGGGGAGGGAGAGGAGGACAAGGATGAGGGGAACCCCCAGGCGGTGGCCAGGACAGCAAGTTCAATGAATACTTATGTCATGTCAGTCTTAAATTTATAGCACAGATCGCTGTATTGCAATATGATCTGTCATTGCGATCCGATTTCAGTCCCTTTTTTTCTACAAATCTAATGCGAGTTCAGCCATACAATTGTATGTACAGCCAGAGTCCCTTTCTGGGCCACAAATACTGGAGCGTGTGGTCATGAACCGATTCCTGAGGTCACTACCAATTTCCCTGCAGAAGTAGGTGAGTCAAGGAAATCCCAAGTCGGCGGAACAACTGGTGGAACTTGTTGAAAGGTACTTTGCTGCAGTGAGCCTGGTCACCCCCCTACAGCTGCATGTACTTTCCACCCAAAGCCACGGTCTCCTCAGGCAACAAGTAAGACTGTTCCAGGTGAAGTGGGTGATAAGCATGGCAAGGAGATAGGGCGGAGGATTTTTGGTGCCAGGGCTGAAACTTCAACTCTTATTAAAATTTTTGTTATTTTCTGTAGTACTACAGATGCAGTCCAAATTCACTTTCTCCTACAAATCTATAGCCCAGCTAACATTCTTTTATATAGACTTCCGAAGACAGTCTGTCAATACCATTATTTTCTCTTTTGCCTTATCCTTGCTTTGAACTTCACTACCATGGTGTAAAGGAAATTCCAACCAAGCCTGGACACTGCCTTTGGTTCTTCTTTAGTCAACCCAAAACACTTGAGGTTAAAGTCTTCAAAACTATAATAAACCATGTCCTATAGAAAGGGAAAAAATATTTGGCTATCTGCCTTGCAACAGGTAGCCATGGGCTATTTATGGGCCAACCAAGAAGGTTACATGTTCTCTTACTGATATTAAAGGTGCTGCTTACAAAAACTAATTTTTAATAATATAATATTTTATTTTCAGTATAAGCTCAGGTATTTCACAAAAAGTGCATATTATGGAACGCACCTATAAACTCTTAAGTTAATGGTATTATACACTTTTTTAGACTGAATAAAAGCTTCCCTTCCTACTCTCCTGACTGTTTTGGAAACTGCCCAGAGGTTGGCGCTTATAAACATTTAGTGGTACAGTCTAGTGCAGGTGTGAGCAATTAGTTTCCCAAAAGGCCACATGAGAAACAGGGACTGTTGTGGAGGGCCAAACTTAATTCTTCTTAATGTTGATTTTGGACCTGGGAATGTCTGTAAGTATGTATGTAAATTCGTAACAGAGCGTCCCAGAGAGAGCCAGCAAAAGTCCTGTTTGGGGTTTATACTTCTCCCAGGCTCCTCTCATATACCTTCAGGGATCCCTGATCCATGGTCCAGTTTGGGTCTTGGTCCTCTTTCCTCAGGCTAATTTAAGCTCCCCCGAGCAGACAGCCTTTGCTCTCTGCCTGGGAAACACAGACAACACTGGTCTGTGAGAGCAAAAAGGTTGGTATCTGTGGAAGCTGACAAGCTGTAGGCTTGCTCAGTCTGGTAGTTAGGGCTTGCATATATTGTGTAGTTAGTTTTGAGACACGGCTGAGTTTTTATTTGGCTATTTTTTTGTTCTGTTTGTTTTTCTGAACACTGTAGAGCCCCCTGTATATAGACTTGTACATATTCACTGGATTTGGTATCTGTGCCTGAAAGACTGCTCATCCCAGGGAGCCTTGTACCGGCTACCTGTCCCCCAGGTTACATATGGTGGAGGCAGCGACCAGCTGTAGTAAGTTACTACTTAACTGCTTGCCGACCAGCCGCCGTATAACAGTTATACGGCGGCAGGTCAGCTGCGCGAGATCACGTAGCTATACGTCATGTCGCAGTTCAGCCAATAGGGGTGCACGCTCCCCCGCTCACCCTTGATGCCGACCCACGTGCCCGGGCACCCGCGATCGGTCCTGTCAGGAGGAGAAATGACCTATCGTTTGTTCATACAATGTATGAACAGCGATCTGTCATTTCCCCATGTCAGTCCCACCCCCCCTTGAGTTAGAACACACCCAGGGAACATAAATAACCCCTTCCTCACCCCCTAGTGTTAACCCCTTCCCTGCCAGTGGCATTTTTATAGTAATCAATGCATTTTTAAAGCACTGATCGCTATAAAAATGCCAATGGTCCCAAAAAGTGTCCGCCATAATGTCGCAGTACCGATAAAATTGCTGATCGCCGCCATTACTAGTAAAAAAAAAATATTAATAAAAATGCCATAAAACTATCTCCTCTTTTGTAAACGCTATAACTTTTGCACAAACCAATCAATATATGCTTATTGTGATTTTTTTTACGAAAAATATGTAGAAGGATACGTATCGGCCTAAACTGAGGAAAAAAAATGTTTTTTTAGATATTTTTGGGGGAAATTTATTATAGCAAAAAGTAAAAAATATTCATTTTTTTCAAAATTGCCGCTCAATTTTTGTTTTTTAGCGCAAAAACGAAAAACCGCAGGTGATGAAATACCACCAAAAGAAAGCTCTATTTGTGGGAAAAAAAGGACGCCAATTTTGTTTGGGAGCCACATCGCACGACCGCGCAATTGTCAGTTAAAGCGACGCAGTGCCATAACGCAAAAAGTAGCCCGGTCATTGACCAGCAATATGGTCCAGGGCTGAAGTGGTTAAAAGGCCAGTACCTAGAGATGTACATGGAGGAAATCCTCCTTGGTGTTATCCAACGCTGAACAGCAGCAAGCAAACGCTGCACAACAGCAAGCCAACGCTATTGCACAATAGTAAACCAAGGCGCTGTGCCAAAAGATTGGTGCTGTACAGGAGCAATCGCAGAGGCTATTTGAACAGCTAGCCACTGCTGCAAAATCAGATAGGAAAACCCCAACTGAGGTTGTGGAGACGCTAGCACAGTGGTCACCTGCTAAAATTGATGATGTTGGAGACAAGTCTCAGCCATCCATGTGGGTCGCTTTCTTTCTAAGATGACTGCAGATGACGATCCAGAGGCCTTTCTGTTAACGTTTGAACGGACCGCTGAGAGGGAAGGTTGGCCTAAAACCCAGTGGACAGGACTGGTTGCCCCTTTACTTTCTGGAGTGGAGTAGGCAGAAGTGGGAGACTATGATAAGGTCAAGCGGGAAATCCTGACACAACTAGGTGTCACCTTGGCCGTTCAAGCACAGCGGGTTCACAGCTGGTTCTTTCAAAATTAGAGACCCCCAAGATCACAGATGTTTGATCTAATCCATCTGTTGTGGAAATAGCTACAGCAGGAGTCCCTGTCTGTGCCACAAATAGTGGAACGTGTGGTCATGGACCGATTCCTAAGGTCACTGCCAATTCCCCTGCAGAAGTGGGTGAGTCAAGGAGACCCCAAGTCTGCAGACAACCTGGTGGAGCTTGTTGAGAGATACTTTGCTGCAGAGAGCCTGGTCACCCCCTACAGCCGAACAGACTTTCCAACCAAAGCCACGGTCTTCCCAGGCAAACAGTAAGAATGGCAAGCATGGAAAAGAGATAGGAGGGAATTTTTGGTGCCAGGACTGAAGTTTAGCATCCCAAACAAGGGAAGCCACTGCCTATCAGCAAACCAAACTGGGGCAACATCAGGTGTTTTTGTTGCCAGGAACTGGGACATGTTGAAGCAAACTGTCCATTGACAGATGAACCCATGCAGTGTGACATATCTATTAGAAGGCTAATGTTTGCTGCTGTTTCATGTGCTGCAGCACCAAATGTAGGAAAACACATGTGCAAGATTGTTAATAATAAGCCTATTATGGCCTTGCTGGACTCTGGCAGTCTAGTAACTTTGGTTAAAGATGAGATGGTTAAAACTGTAAATTTTCATGAAAAAAAATTGTTGTGTTCTGTGTACATAGGTATACCGGGAGTATCCTATAGCCACTGTTAACTTTAAACCAGACTTAGGTACAATGACCCATCCGGTTGGTCATTCATTGTTAGGGAATTCCCCTACGTTTTTAGAACTGTGGGATCGCCTTGACCCTGTCTCAGTAGCCAGAACTCCAGGCCAGCACTGACAATGTGGGTTCAAGGGACTCCTCTCAGGGTTGTTCAGGTTTTCCTTTCTTGGTTATGGCAGAGGAACTGGAGGAGCCTGAGGAAGTCCCCACAACCAGTAAAGGGGGACAGCCGTCTGCTGACTTTGAGGCTACATTAGAGTTTGCTGACCTTAAAGTGCACAAGGAAAACGTTGGTACCGAGCAGTGAAAAGACCATACCCTTGCCAGGGCCTGGGAAAATGTAATATTGACTAATGATGTACCTGTCGAACCAGGAGACAGGCCTTGTTTTCCTTATTTCAGCAGCAGTGAGGATTTACTTTATCGGGTCTATAAAAAGAATTATGGAATTGTTAAAGAGCTGGAGGTCCCTAAGCCATACAGACGGGTGGTGTTGGAACTTGCCCATGGGCACTTGCTATTAGGTCATTTAGGGGTTAATAAAACCACTGAAAGTGTGTTACGCAGGTTTTGCTGGCCTGGGATATACAAAGATATTGAGGATTATTGTCAATTCTGTCCTGTGTGTCAGATGCCAGCCCCACTACCTCACTTTCAAAGTCCTTTAGTGCCCTTACCCATTTTTTAAGTGCCCTTTGAGAGGATTGCCCTGGGCCTTGTGGGTCCACTTCCCAAGTCTGCCAGGGTCATCGGCATATCCTTGTAATCATGGATTATGCTACCCGTTACCTTACGCACCGCATCAGCTAAGAACATTGCCAAAGAGCTGTTAATGGTGTTCATTCGTGTTGGGATCCCTAAGGAAGTGCTTACAGACCAGAGCACCCCATTTATGTCATGAATAACTAGGGAGCAGTGTAAGTTATTTAAGGTGACGCAGTTGCGAACCTCTGTGTACCACCCTCAAACTGATGGCTTGGTGGAACGCTTCAATAAAACATTAAAGAGCATGTTAAAAAAGGTTGTTGACAAGGATGGAAAAAACTGGAACTTCCTTATTCCATACTTGATGTTTGCCACCAGGGAGGTTCCCCAGTCCTCTACGGAGTATTCTCCATTTAAATCGCTTTATGGTGGACACCTTCAGGGACTCTTAGACATAGCCAAGGAAACCTTAGAGGGGGAGCAGACACCCAACAAAAGTGTCATTGAGCATATTGCTCAAATGCAGGACATGATTGTAGCAATCGTGCCTATAATAAAAAGAACACTTACTGCCGGTCCAAGCAGTCCAACAGAGAATATACAACAGGGGGGCCCAACTTCATGTTTTCTCACCTGGTGTTAGTTCCCACTGTTGAAAGCAAGTTCTTGGCTAAGTGGCAGGGTCCCTTTGAAGTAATTGAAAGAGTTGGGGAGGTCAATTACAAAGTATATCAACCAGGTAAAAGGAAGCCCCGAACAGATTTAACATACCTGTGATGCCTTATACACATGAGCGTTTTTCTTGGCAGGAAAAAAAACAATTTTTTTTGTGGCAGGATTCCACTCAAGCCTGCCTTGCATACACACGTTCAGGCCAAATACCGCCCGTCCAAAGCGCGGTGATGTACAACACATACGACGGGACTATAAAGGGGAAGTTCCATTTAAATGGCGCCACCCTTTGGGCTGCTTTTCCTGATCCTCGTCTTAGTAAAGGTTTGGTGAGAGACGATTCACGCTTTCCAATCTTTGTGCTTTTCAGTCCGTTACAGCGTGAGGAATGTGCTATCTCCATTCTGAACACTAGTTTTACCAGAACGAGTGCTCCCCGTCTCATACTTGATTCTGAGCATGCACGTTTTTTTCCCCTCAGGAAAAGCATACACACGACCAGTTTTCCCGACCAGAAAAGGTCCGCCTGGAATCCCGGCGGGAAAAAAGAAAACATGTTCTCATTTATTCCCGCAGTTTTCCTGTCGGGAAAACAGCGATGGAGCATACACACGGCCGGGATTCCGTGCCAAAAGCTCTCATGGCAGTTTTCCTGCTGGGAAAACCAGTCATGTGTACCAGGCATTAAAGTCCCGGAAGGATAGACTGGCATTAACTGTGAGGTCCCTCCTTGTAATGCCTAAGGGTACTGAGTGCCCTCTGATCCCTGAGGTCACAATTCCAGAAACAGGAAGCTAGAGAGTTCCTGATAAGGAATAGAAATAGAATAGAATAGACATTTTCAGAGTTACCTGGCAGGACTTCAGCATTGCAGCATGATATTGTTACTGAACCTGGGGTCCGTGTCAAGCTCAAACCATACCAAATTCCCAAAGCTAGAAGAAAGGACCTCAGTGATGAAGTTAAAGGATGTTGGAGCTAGATGTCATTGAGGAATCTAATAGTGACTGGTATCCCTATCGCGTGAGTCCCAAAACCGGATGGTACTTGGAGGTTTTGTAACAACTTCAGAAAGCAGTGACAAAGTTTGATACGTACCCAATGCCCAGGGTAGATGAACTTATAGGCCGACTTGGCAAGGCCTGCTATGTGACCACTTCACAAAAGATTATTGGCAAATGCCCCTGACCGGTAGTGCCAAAGCGAAGGCTGCATTTGTGACCCCGGAGGGTTCCTTTCAATATAAAAAAATGCCTTTTGGGTTGCAAAATGCCCCTGCGACATTTCAGAGGGACATGGACAGGACCCTAAGATCCCACAGATGGTATAAAGACAGCCTATCTAGATGACATGGTGGTATATAGCACTGACTGGCAGTATAGTAATACTAATACCATTTTAAGGGAAGCAACCTTGTGGTTGTCAGAAATTGGAGTTCAAAACAGACTTGACAGCTAAATATAAACACATCACTAGGACTTACACATGGCTTACAGATGTGAGTCCTCAGAAAGCTTAGCCAAGCCGCTATTTCTGATTTGTAAAGACTCCTTACTGATGGAATAGTAACGACTGATTAGCGTAGAGCATAGAATGGTACTAATATTTTAAAAAGGGAAGCTACAGACCAGTGCTAAATGCTTAGGGGCTCCAATGGACAAGCAGACAGGATTTTTAATACAGAAGAGACATACTTTATCTTAAATTTACTTACCTGCCTGTCGACCTCTGTACAGTGAACTGCACACATTCAGCTCACTGTAGAGATTGGGCAATGCTAAAACGAACTGCACTCCCGCTAATGCGTGGGAGTGACGCCCCCCCTGGCCAATAAAAGCGGTGGGCGATCGAGACCCGGAATCTGGCTGCCCAAAGATGTTATCAGGCGGTGTGGAGCTTTATAAAATAAAGTCTATTGGAGTGGAGACAATTCTATGTACATTGTACATAGATTGAAGGCTGGCTTCAAGAACTTGTACAGAGAGTAGTGAAAAATAATTCAACTTCAGAGTGGTTTGTGTGATGTGTTTCAGGGTTCTGTCTTGGAGTCAATGCTGTTTGACTTGTTTATAAATGGAGTCGAGTTAGGAGAAGAGTTTAATTTTGAGATCTACACAGGAAACTAAATTATGCAAGGAAATAATTTAGGCCCAGGATGTAGCAACATTATCTTGATGAAATATGCAGAAGGGAGGCTACTTGGCAAGTGACATCCGATGCAGATGTTGAAAAATGTAAAGTTATTCATTGGGTGCTAAAATTTGCAGGCAACATACTAGAGAGGTGTTACACTGGAGGAATACGTGATAGAAAAAAATCTGGGGGCCCTTGTGGATCAGTGGCAGGTGGTAGGTAAGAAGGTTAGCAGAATACTCTCATGCATTAAGAAAAACATTTTTTTTAAGGGATATATTGATACTTTTACCCCCCGGTTACCTGGATACTGTTTAGGCTTCATCTTGAGTTTACAAAAACAGAATGTATAAGGGGACTGGAGGACATCGGGTATGAGGGACAATTAAGT
The DNA here is from genome assembly GCF_905171775.1 of Rana temporaria. Taxonomy (NCBI): domain Eukaryota; kingdom Metazoa; phylum Chordata; class Amphibia; order Anura; family Ranidae; genus Rana; species Rana temporaria. Next base: position 117,984,970 of record NC_053496.1, read on the forward strand.
CAATAATATTTACCTTAGAGAAGAGACGGTTAAAGTGGTTGTAAAGTAAGAGCGCAGGGGGTGACTAATGTCTGATGGTGGCAGGCCACAGGGGGTGACTGATGTCTGATGGTGTTAGGGGGTGACTGATGTCTGATGGTGTTAGGGGGTGAATGTCTGTCTGATTGTGGCAGGTGGTGATGACCATCATCACCCCCTGCCAACCATCAGGTTGGCAGGGGGTGAGGTCTGATGGTGGCAGGGGGTGATGACGGTTGTCAGGGGGTGATGATGGTGGCTGGGGGTGATGATGGCTGTAGTGGGTGATGGTGTCAGGAGGTGATGGTGGCAGGGGGTGATGTCTGATGATGGTGGCAGGGGGTGATGTCTGATGGTGGCAGGGGGTGATGATGGTTGTAGTGGGTGATGGTGGCAGGGGGTGATGGATAATGATGGTGGCAGGGGGTGATGTCTGATGGTGGCAGGGGGTGATGTCTGATGGTGGCAGGGGGTGATGATGGTTGTAGTGGGTGATGGTGTCAGGAGGTGATGGTGGCAGGGGTCTTTAGAATCCCCTCACTTTCTGTGGTGGTTATGGAACAGAAGTGAAGGGGAAATCTCTCCAGTTGGACAAGGGTGACAAAAAACTGATGGACTAAATAATCCGCCCTTATTATAACAGAAATATGTTTTTTTACACTTAATATATACCTTAAATCACATTGCTATTTGCGTAGTGTACTTGTTTGTAGCCTAAATACTGAAATTTGCGCTTAAAGATGTAGTTTTGTAACTTTTGTAAACTGCCAGTAAAAACTTGGCTGCGCCAGTAAATTTTTGGTGTCCTGCCATAAATTTCAATCTGGTAGGTTGGCAACACTGTTATCTACTATCTAACGATATATTAATTCAGTCATAGTATCAGCTATGGAATTCTTGACCTAGTCTTCAATAAGAGAGTCATCTATAACTCATGTAAGATTTGTAAGATTTGGGTGTAATTGGTAGCTAAATGATAGACCAAAGAGGCAACACCCCTTCCTTCCTGGTTTGGTAAATATCAAACTGGTTTTTCAAGAGATTCACCCCCCCCTTTACAAGCAGGAAACAACTTGGGTATAAAAGCATCAGGTTCAATGCCTTCATAACAGAACTTGCTATTCCTTTGAGTTAACTTTGAACTTACTTGCTAACACCAGCCAACAACAATGTCTTCAACTAAAGGTGGATCTCATGGACATCATGAACAACATGAACAACATCAGCATCAAAAACATCATGATCAGAAGTGCCAGGACCGTAAGTAGCTTTTTAAATTTATAAAACCCTTCAAAAAGTGGAAAAATTTACGATTGGCCTTACACTGTTTTGGTGTCTACGACATGATGTGTTAATTTAAATCCAGAAGTCCCATGCCAAATTAAAAATACAACATAACTCTAATTCCGCATACACACGATCGGTTCGTCTGATGAAAACGATCTGATGGACCGTTTTCATCAGACGAACAGATCGTGTATGGGCCCCATCGTTTTTTTTCCCATCGGTGAAAAAACATAGAACCTGTTTTAAAAATATCTGATGGTAAAAAAACGATAGAAAAAACGATCGTCTGTGGGGAAATCCATCGGTTAAAAATTAACGCATGCTCAGAATCAAGTCGACGCATGCTTGGAAGCATTAAACTTAATTTTTCTCAGGGCGTTGTTGTGTTTTACGTCACCGCGTTCTGACACAATCGTTTTTTTAACTGATGGTGTGTAGGCAAGACTGATGAAAGTCAGCTTCATCGGTTATCTGATGAAAAAATCCATCAGACCGTTTTCATCGGGTGAACCGATCGTGTGTACAAGGCATAAGGGTTTTTTAATATAAGGCCTCATACACACAACCGCTTTCCTCGACAGAATCCATCAAGAAACTTGGTGGCAGAGCTTTTTTGCCGAGGAAAACAGTCATGTGTATGTTTTTCATCTGGGAAACTGTCGAGGAACTCGACGAGAAAAAAAGAGAACAAGTTCTCTTTTTCCTCGACGGGAGTCTCAATTTCCTCATCGTGTTCCACGTCGGGCTGGTTTTCGATGAGAAACACGTTTGTGTGTATGCTAAGAAACCCGCGCATGCTCAGAATAAAGTATAAGACGGGAGCGCACCTTCGGTAAAAGTATCGTTTGTAATGGAGATAGCACATTCGTCACGCTGTAACAGCCTGAAAAGTGCAAATTGTCTCTCACCAAACTTTTACTTAACACGCAGTAATATGAGATTAGCAAAAACAGCCCCAAGGGTTGTGCCAGTGGAATCGAACTTTCCCTGCCGTTGTATGTGTTGTACGTCACCGCGTTTGAGAACGAGGAGATTTGGTCTTGACAGTGTGTATGCAAAGAAAGCTTGTCAAGTTTCTTCACAAGCCTGACACGGAACTGGTAGAGGAAAACGATGTTTCATTTACGACGAGTTCCTCAGTCGTGTGTACGAGACCTAAGAGATAACTTGATAAGGACTTGTAAAGAAATCTAAATCAATATGCCTGTTTCATAGAAACCATGCTTCAACATGTTCAGCTATTTTATGTAAGAATACATTTTAATCGATCACCAGTAGCAAGCACATTATAGGTTTTCAGTGCTGTCTAGAGTCTAGTGTCTTTTGCATTTGTTTGTGTCATACAAATATGCTGCTGTAAGTCTAATTATCAGACATCAAAGATATATAAATATTTGCTACTAGACACTTTTATCAAATTCAGCTTTTAGTGTTTTCTTTTTGAATTGTTCTTTAGACCTTTATATATTATCATTAACAGTAGTAATCTAATGCCTAAAATACATATGGCTTCATAAATAATGACCCTACTTTTCCTTTTCAGCATGCAAACCAGTGCAGCAATGTCAGGACCAAAAACCAAAGTGTCCTAAGCCTGGTGAGTTAGTAAACAGCAAAAATAATTAGCATATGTAATTTTTATGTATTCAGCTGGAATATATTTACATTATGTTTTTATTTTTTATCGAAACAATTATGTAGTACACATCAGTGATAATTCATTTTCACTTTACTTAGGTCAACTTTTGAGATCGGTCAATTCTTACCTATTGTTAAAGTATTACTAAAAGCATAACATTTTTAGATATGGACACAGTGGTGGGGGGTTAATATCCCTTTCAGGTTTTTACTACTATCTGTGTCCTCATTAGCGAGATTCATTCTCTCTAATTATCCTGATCATCATTCTCATCGGGATTAAATGTGAGGGTAGATCCAAAATGTTTTAATTTCCACCAAAACAAGAAAAGAGGGAAAATATTTCAATTGGGACGCTTTTTCCATACCATCTAATGTCCCTACTTTTCCTTTTCAGAATGCAAGCCAGTGCAGCAATGTCAGGACCAAAAACCAAAGTGTCCTAAGCCTGGTGAGTCAGTAAACATCAAAAATCATTTACAAATTTAATATTTGCCATTATATTTTTGTGAAAAGAATTATGTAGTACACATCAGTAGTAAATAAATTTCATTATATAATTCAAAAGAGTGCAGCGCTACAATAATAGCTCATATAATAATAAAGAAAGAGGTATATGAAGTAAAAAAGTGAAGAAAATAAATCAAACCCCAAAAAGGTATATGAATCCGTGAAAAATTCATAAGTGATATCAGAATAGAAAAAACTTGTGCAGAGTCCAAATAATAACACAGAAAGTCCATTTGAAGGTTTATCTTTCAAGATGTTGTAAAAGGAAGTTCCACAAAGTTGAATGGTGTCACCAACCTTCCCAAACAATTTGTGTTATAGCAAAACACCCAGTGATGTGGTAGCCTGCTTACCAGAGAGCCACAACTGCAAATCACAGACTTGCCAAGCCTAGGGATAATGGTCTCCCCATAGACCAGTCAGGATACAACCGCCAATATTCCAAAGATAATGTAATTTGGAGTTGTAGCAGCCAGTTCCCTTTGATGAATGTATAGACAACCTTTAGATCCAAATACCTATAATTGTTGACTGGTTAGCTCTTGGGCTTGCTCCTTAATCTGACCATGCATCTGTATAATCCGAGCTATGGGCTGGGTAACATCGAGCCTTTGACTCCCAATTAACATGGCCTTAGGGCCTTTTTTTTATAAAATAAATTTCATTGCATTTAGGGCAACTTATACAGCAGGTAAAATAAGTATTGAACAAGTTTCTAGGTAAATATATTTCTAAAGATGCTATTGACATGTTCACCACGTGTCGGTAACAACCCATGCAATTCCTACATACAAAGAAACCAAAACAAATAAGTTAAAAAATTATGTTATGTGTAATAAAATGGAATGACAAGTCGAAAAATGATCAAACACATGAAGAAAGGGAGGTGCAAAAAAACATGGAAAGCCAAGACACCAGCTAAAATCTATTAGTAAATAGAAAGCACTCCCACCCCTTATCAGTGCAAATTAATATCAGCTGGTTCAGTCTCAACTGATAGCCTAAAAAAAGGTGTCTCATTACTAAGGTGTCCATTGAGCACTGTTGGGGCCATTATCCAAAAGTGGAAAGAACATAATTTCACCATAAACCGGCCACGACCAGGTGCTCCTCGCGACTGTTCTGGCAGAGGAGTGAAAATAATTATCAGAAGAGTTATCCAAGAGCCACAGGCCACTTGTGGAGATCTTCAGAAAGACCTGGAATTAGCAGATACAATTGTTTCAAAGAAAACAATAAGTAATGCACTCAACACCATGGCCTGTATGCATGTTCATTACTCAAGATTCTATTGCAGAAGAAAAAACATGTTGAAGCTTGTTTAAAGTTTGCTGCACAACATTTTCGACAAAACTCTGAAATTCTGGGAGAATATAATCTGGTTAGATGAGACCAAAATTGAACTCTTTGGATGCCATAATACACAACATGTTTGGAGGTCAAATGGCACTGCACATCACCCCAAAACCACCATAACAACAGTGAAGCTTGTAGGTGAGAACATCATGGTGTGGCGCTGTTGTTCAGTATACGGTACTGGCAAACTTCATGTCATGGAAGGATGAATGGAAAAATGTACCAAGACATTCTTAATAAAAATCTGCTGCCATCTACCAGGATGATGAAGATGAAACGAGGGTGGACATTTCAGCCAGACAAGGATCCCAAACACAAAGCCAAGGAAACTCTCAATTGGTTTCAAAGAAAGAAAAATAAAGCTGCTAGAATGGCCGAGCCAATCACCTGACTTGAATCCAATAGAAAATCTATGGAAAGAACTAAAGATCAGAGGTTGGAGAAGAGGCCCAATGAACCTTCAAGATTTGAAGAATGTTTGTGTGGAAGAATGGGCCAAAATCACACCTGAGTAATGCATGCAACTAGTTTCTCCATACAGGAGGCGTCTTGAAGCTGTAATTACCAACAAAGGATTTTGTACGAAGTATTAAATACATTTCAGTAGTGTGTTCAAAAATTTTCCCATGCGTCATTCCATTTTATTACACATACACTTCATTTCTGAACTTAGTTGTTTTGTTTTCTTTGTATGTATGGATTGCATGGACTGTTACTGACATGTGGTGGAGATTTCATGTCAATAGCACCTTTAGAAATATATGTATCTAGAAAAATTGTGACATGTTTAATACTTATTTTACCCAGTGTATATGGAAGCGGCCATTGCTTACTTATTGTTAAGGTATTACTAAGGGCAAAACATTTTTAGCGTTTTTTAGCGTACACGCCCCTAGCGGCCAGCGTAAATATGCAGTTAAGATCCGACGGCGTAACAGACTTACGCCGGTCGGATCTAATAGTAATCTATGCGTAACTGATTCTAAGAATCAGGCGCATAGATACGACCAGCCAGACTCAGATATACGACGGCGTATCTGGAGATACGCCGTCGTATCTCTTTTGAGAATCTGGCCCTATGTCTATAAATCAATTTTTTTTCCACCTCTGGATTGTGGGTGGGATTGCCTGCATCCAGTTCCAAGCCACTGTTGATGGCAACATGCTTAATTTTTGAACCAAAGATTGCACATATATTTTTCCTTTTTTTTTATTTCATATTGATGAATTTATTCTGATTGATCTTTGCATAATGAGTTTCTTACATGAATTCAGGCACAAGTTGATTTATGATGTATGTATCAATAAGTGACATGGCACCTTAGCACTTTATTCCACATAATTTAGGTAGGAAGAGCTGCAGAATATTACTAAAGTTTGGTATCAGGATGGAGCCTGTACCTTTTAAAAACAAGTTAGCAATGACCACTACCATAATTCTCACATTTACAGGTCCTAGCAAAACATTACGAAAGCTTTATCAAGCTTTTACTCCAATCTGGGACTCTGAGATTTATTCTCACTCCCTGTCCTTCTGACAACCATTTACCAGGACACGAGGAGAAAGTTGGGGCAGCAACACAGACAGAAATACATTTTTATTTTTTTCGGTAGAGTAGGGGAAAACTATTTTTACCTGTCTGTATCTCTTTTGCAGATTTTCCCTGCAGCATTTTTTTTAAACCCATTGTGTATGGACCCCTATACTGCATAAAGCCCAACTCCAGGAAAATTGAAAATTAGCCCTTGCAACGGAGCTGCGCCCCCACTGCAAGAGAAAATTGCTTGTTTAGTCTAGGGGAGAGGAGAAACACTTTTACTCACCTGATCCTACAGGCTCCAGCAGTGAACTGTCCTTCGGTGTCAATGCCCAATGCAAAGCTGTACACCCTGCATTGGTTTTAATGACATCAGGACCCTGGACTGCTAGAGCATTGGGGAGAAGATGCTGCAAGGTCTAGCTAGCAGCAGAGAGGAGTGAAGGAGCAGGAGAGCAAATATTGTTCCATTGTTCCCCTAGACCTAGATAAGCAATTAACCCTTGCAGTGCAGGTACAGCCCTACTTCAAAGGATCATTTTTTAGTTACCGCTTCCAGTCCAGGCCAATCAGTATGTTTTGGCAAGAAAATTACTTGGAACCCCCAAACATTATATATATATATTTTTTTTAAGCAGAGACCATGGAGAATAAAGTGTTTGTTGTTACAATTTTTTTATGTCGCACAATATTTGCGCAGCAGTTTATCAAATGGAAATCTTCGGGAAAAAATACACTTTCATGCGTTTTAGTGAACACAAACAATATGATACCCAATTTTTGGTAAAACATAAAAGATGATATTACGTTGGGTAAATAGATACCGAACATGTCATGCTGTAAAATTGTGTATGCCTGTCGAACAGTATTAAACTAGGGTACCTAAATATATCCATAGGCCACTTTTTTATAGACCTTTACAGCTTACCAGTTTAGAGTTACACAAGAGGCCTGGTGTTAGAATTTTTGCTCTTGCTCTGACATTTGCCGGCAGTATCTTACATGTGTGGTGTGATCACCTTTTACATATGCATGTGGGACCGACATGCATGTTCGCATACGTAGGTGAGCACAGGGGGGTGCATTATTTTATTAATGAATCTGGTATCTGTAAAAGTAATCCAGTGACTCTACAGCCGCTCGGATCACTTTTACATAAAACAATATCACCAGCGGAAAAAAACGATACCTGTATCATGGTTGTAATGTCCACCATGGTCCCGGTATAACCACTGCAACCTTAAGCCATTTATAAATGGCCTAAGAACAGAAAGTGGTTAATATTATAGGGCCATTTGTTCGAGATTGCATACAGCCGTTTCAGGTTTGTTGGTCATCATCAGTTCAATTTATGAAAACCATGGCTTCTGTGATTCAGAGCTTGAGGATCAAGAAGAAGAAGTAGTGGTTGTATTGGGGTATATTTAGTGATGCCATACTAATTTATTGTTTAGAGGCTGACAACAGACACAATTTAGTACCTATATAATTAGTGACTACTGAATACCAGGTTTCTCTCAATGCAGAATGTGTATATATTTTATAAAGTCAGTTAAGAAAACAAATTTATAACATGTATTCATATCATGTTTTTTTTTTTGCACAGATCCTTGCCTCCCCTGCCCTCCTGAGCCATGCCAGACCCAACAAAAAGGATGTAAAAAATAAAACCATTGTAAAAGACTCAAATGAAGCAATACCAAGCAAACAAATGATTCAAAATGTTATGTTGTCTGTGTCTTGATGTTCTGTGTAAATCTGCATATTCAATAAACTTGGTAAAAACAACAACAAAAAAAAAAGCTTTTGGAAATCCTTTCCTGACATTTTCAATGTTATGCCCAAAGGGTTGATGTGATGAAAAGAATAAACAGACATATGTGAAATTTGGGATGAATAAAAAGTGCCACCAGTTTCCTATTATTGTTCACAGGGCCACAATTAGGAATCATAGGGCCCTATACAGTCTGACTGACAGACTATCTTACCCAGTGTCTCCCCATGCACCCCCCCCCTATTGCCCCACACTCTGCACCCTCTGCATTGGCTTTCCTTAGCTATGTTAATTAAATTCCTGTTTACAGTATATGATAATGTGATCAGACTCACCTGATCTAGTGGAAAAATTTGTAAAGTTGCGCTAAGTGATATACTGAATACATAAACCAAAAAAAAAAGGTTTTGGGAAACCACTTATTGAGGTACAAAAGAAAATACCAATAGTGATGTATTAACCATACAAAAAAAGTGCAAAAATAATGATAAATGGTGATACCAAAAAATAGTGAACTAAAGATATAACTAATATCTCAAAAACATAATAATATAAAAACATCCATGAAAATCAAACATCAAATGTCCAGATAAATGTGAAATGTCCACAAATATAGATGCCAATAGATCCAACGGAAAGTGAAGGTGAAGACCACAGGGAGAGGGTAAAAATGTCCACCACCACCAATATGGATATTTCCTCAAGTGCCACACACAAACAAAAACGGGGGGGACCCTTACCAGATGTGTTGGACCTCAAATAACAAGGTCGTGATGGCTTGGCTGATAAACCTCTGCAAGGTAGGTTGGTAAACCTGGATATCCCAAATGTTTAGGCTCCTCACAGACTCCTCATCTCCATATCCAGAATGGCAGCTAGGGGTCCCGTTTTACTGGTCAATCAGAACTCAGGAAAAATGGTAGATGATATAGAGGATAGTAAAAAAAATAGGCAGCAATGTGCATTACCTCTTATAAAGGTTTAAATCGTTTATTGGATGTCATTCAAACAATGGAGCGATACAATAAAAAGGCAGGTAAATTATAAAATAATGTTAAAAAAGGGCAGCCAGCTGCGCTGCAATGGAACGAACGCCCATGTTTCCGGGGGCTCGTGGGGACGTGGTGACGTTGATACGTAGCACCGCCCTGTTCAAGTGTACTATATATTCTTGGTGCGTTTTCAATAAAGTGTTCCAGTTTGCATCCAAGCTAATTGTTGGCTAGTCTTGGATGGTCAGCTATAATGTCTGGTTCCTGGTTCCAGACATGAGGAAGCTATATCTTGATGGACGCACCCAAGCTGAGTGCTGGACGGTTCTGTCACATTTCATAGCTATAGAAAGCCAACATACACATAATGCTAATCCACATCTAGCTACTAATAACTGACAGTTATGTAATTAACATGAGCTAAATATCTAGTCACTTTAACCAGCCTAGTTGTCCAGACCGTTGGGCACCTACAACCCTGAATACAAAGTGCTGCACATTACACATTATTATACGTATAAACACAGAGATAATCAGACAGACTGAAACAATAGACACAAATAACAAAGAGAGAGACATACTTAGTAGAAGGTTACTTTGAGCTGATGATCTAAACACCTGCTCTGAGTATCACAATCTAAAACAGTCATTGCTGGTTATAGGCAAAGAGGCCCTAAATATGGATTACAGGCCTAGATTCCCAGAGTCTGTGTGTTTTCAGTGAGACAATCCTGAATCCAAGGCAAGATCACTCCAAGGGTCCCCCAGGCACACACCTCCCAAAGAGTAGTGTTCCCTTAAAAGCCAGGGCCCATAGTCAGTAGGCAAGAGGCCACCCTGCAGTCCCCTCCAAAAGCCCCTGTCCTGGTTGGGTCTGTCACACCCTGCATCCCCTAGCACCTGCCATTCTGCACCCCCTGCATTCCTCACTACCCAAAGGTCTGCACGCCCCACTACCTCACTGCACCACCTGCATCCCCCACTATTCTCTCTCTTTACCCTCATTAAATCTCACTCTGTGCCCCTGTACGCCCACTATCTCGCACTCTGTATCTCCTGCATTCCTCATTACCCCACACTCTGTACCTCTTGCAAGCCCCATTACCATTACTCTGTATCCCCCCATTACTCATTTTACACCTCCATTACACCCCACTCTGCACCCCCAGAATCCCCTTTGTCATACATTACCCTGTGAGTCATATCTAGGCAGTTCTATTCTCTAGGATTTGGGCTAAAGTGGTGCACCTTTTCTGTAATGGTTTTAATGGTGCCCTATACTGCTGGCCATATTTCACAGCTAAAAAAATCCTGCACTTAGAGTTCCACAGGGATTCTGGGAGTTGCAGTCAGAGAGGGGTGTGGAGCAGGGAGAGGGAGTTTTTTTTAATCCTGATTAATCCTGTCGGCTGGTTACGTGATCTTTCCCTGTTCTTTGGCATCTGAAGGAAAATTTCCTTGGGAGGGGCTTCTATTACTCTGCTGATGTATGCTCTCTACAGTGTGAGTATCTGCCTGGCCAGCCCTGATTGGTGCTGTGCAGATCGCATGACAAAAAGAAAAAAATTCAGAAGAGCAATTCAAATGAAATTATAAATATTAAAAAAAACAGTTTACAGCTCCCTATAAATCCTACTGAACATCAATTGTGTATTTTGTGAGGGGTTAGCTCGGTAGCGGGGTGTGTGACCCCTTGGATGGGTTCACCACACACTGAATTTATATAGACTGGCAGTCGAAGACGGTTGAAAACAAAGTTTTGGGTTTATTTTTCCATCTTGCTGGAAAACAATTGCAAGCATCCAAACAGCATAAACAAAATCAAACATAAAATAACTCCTAGCCACTTTGGGCGTCTACCTTCCACACAGGAACCTATCTATGAAGTCTAACACAGCCTACTGCTGGGTAGACAGTGCTGGCCATACAGCACAAAACAATAGTCTTTTGATTTTGTTTCACACAGAAAAAATCAATCCTCTCCTCACCTCCACAGAAGACCTTCTGGCACTGCTCTCCTACTCACACAGCCTTAGGAGTGATGCAGCCAATTAGTGGTAATCCTTTGGACTTCTTATAGAGGCCTTAATTGCCTCACTCTGAACAGCTGGAGTCTTCCAACGGCCCTTAGCCTTCCTGGCTACATTTTCCAGCCGACTCCTAATAACGATTGGTGTATTGTCTAAACAAGGCAAAAAGATATGTTCCGTCTGTGACAACACCCACAGATTTATCTGACTTCCTGTCACAATTTGTTATGCATTAATATGGTATAGGTGGAGTCAAAGATGATTGACACTAGCTTTTAATTTGTTCAGACGACATCTACATCCAAGGCTCTTTTTTTTACTTTATAGTAAATAGCAATTACATTTGATATATTTACTACCGATTTATATTAAAAATAAGCATTTTTGTGAGTTTCTTAGTGAATGTAATCAATCCGCATACTATATCCAGTCCCCAATAGTGTTTAGCACTATGGGGCACCATGAAAACCATTACAGAAAAGGTGCACCACTTTACCCCAAATCCTAGAGAATGGAACTGCCTAGATATGACTCACAGGGCGATGTATGACAAAGGGGATTCTGGGGGTGCAGAGTGGGGTGTAATGGAGGTGCAAAATGAGTGGAAAAGGAGGAAGAGTGGAAGGGGAGGGAATGGATTATCATTTGCCACTATTTATACACCCACATATGTGAATCTCAGGCAGCAATGGGAACACAGTGAGAGGGACAGCTAAAGGCAGGATCAACCAAGTGTATTTCACTCTACACAAAATGAATGCTTTAGTGTTTTTTTGATGTTTTAATATGCTGGCTAAAGACCCAAGGGGTTTTTACAGTTCGGGACTGCGTCACTTTAACAGACAATTGCGCGGTCGTGCGACGTGGCTCCCAAACAAAATTGGCGTCCTTTTTTCCCCACAAATAGAGCTTTCTTTTGGTGGTATTTGATCACCTCTGCGGTTTTTATTTTTTGCGCTATAAACAAAAATAGAGCGACAATTTTGAAAAAAATGCAATATTTTTTACTTTTTGCTGTAATAAATATCCCCCAAAAACATATATAAAAAAAAAAATTTCCCTCAGTTTAGGCCGATACGTATTCTTCTACCTATTTTTGGTAAAAAAAATCGCAATAATCGTTTATCGGTTGGTTTGCGCAAAATTTATAGCGTTTACAAAATAGGGGATAGTTTTTTTGCATTTTTATTTTTTTTATCTTTTTTACTAGTAATGGCGGCGATCAGCGATTTTTTTCGTGACTGCGACATTATGGCGGACACTTCGGACAATTTTGACACATTTTTGGGACCATTGTCATTTTCGCAGCAAAAAATGCATTTAAATTGCATTGTTTATTGCGAAAATGACAGTTGCAGTTTGGGAGTTAAACACAGGGGGCGCTGTAACATTTAGGGATCACTGTGTGTGTGTTTACTAGTGTAGGGGGGTGTGGCTGTAGGACTGACACCATCGATCAAGTCTCCCTAATAAAAGGGATCACTCGATCGATGCGCCGCCACAGTGAAGCACGGGGAAGCCGTGTTTACACACGGCTCTCCCCGTTCTTCAGCTCCGGGGAGCGATCGCGACGGAGCGGCTATAAACAAATAGCCGCGCCGTCGTCCCGGATCGCTCCCCGAGCGGACCCGACCTCCGCATGTACCGGGGGGGTCCCGATCGGACCCCCCACCCACGTCTAGGCAGGCACGTACAGGTACGTTGATGTGCCTGTCCGTGCCATTCTGCCGATGTAAATGTACATGAGGAGGTCGGGAAGTGGTTAATATTCATACCAGACCCAAAGGGCCTTTTAATGGACTGGCGTTTTTTTCAATGACTTTTATCTGTATTGCCAGGACCCGACAATTCATTATAGCCACGAGTAGTTTTAGATGAAATTTTTCCTTTAGAAATGTCATTCTGTACAGGGACTGTTCTAAACATGGGGAAAATGTGCTACTTTACAGGCATACTATAGACACCCCCCAGGTACGAAATTTAAAGGAATATTTCACTTTTTTTGTTTCACTTTAAGCATTATTAAAATCACTGCTCCCAAAAAAATGGCCGTAGGGCAGGACCCGGGTCCCCAAACACTTTTTATGACAATAACTTGCATATTAACCTTTAAAATTAGCACTTTTGATTTTTCATGTTTGTGTCCCATAGACTTTAACGGTGTTTGCGTGTTCAAACAAATATTTTGCCTGTTCACATGTTCTGCTGCGAACTGAACCGGGGGGTGTTCAGCTCATCCCTACTCTTTAACTGCTAGAAAACTATAGATATATAGATGGTTATATATTTTTCTTAATAAACACATAACTGGATTAAAGAGAAACTTAACTCTCTCAATCAACATTAACTATTTTAATCCTTATCCTGCTATCATTAGTAAATGGATACTAAGGTATATTATATTTACTTGTTTTAACCTTTTTTATTTACATTTCTTCAGTTGCTTCCAGGATTCTGACCTAGGCCAAAATGAGGTCATATATTCATAGGCATGTGCACAGGGTGTTTTCCGGATGTGCCTGCACACACCCTAATCACCCTGTGCAGTGCAGATTTCCCCTGCTGCCCAGGAACCCCACCACCACCAGTGCTTACTGGCTTCCTTCCTCTCTTCTTCTGCCCAACAGTTGCTGCTGCAGGCAGTGTGAAGCCACTGAGTACAGAGCACTTCCCATGCATTCACTGTCACATGCAGCTGAGGCTGCAGAGAAAGGAACTTTCTCTTTCTCTGTCTCAAAATCAAAATATCTCACCAAAGCCCCCAACATTGATTCTAAAAATAATGTAAAATATAATACAAAAACAAATATATATATATATAAAAAAAACTACTGACACCATCCGTTGCCCTACTGACCTTAATCTCTTCCCTACTGACACCGTCCACTGCTCTACCTACACCATCTTCTGCCTCAGGGCCGCTGTTAGAAATCATGGTGCCCCATACAGCCTACCTGACGGGGCCGCCCCTGACCCCACGAGAGGGGATCTGGGGGACTGGTGGCAGGAGCTGGGACATGTAACATGTTCCAAAAGGTGAACCTTTAATAACCACTATTATTTTAAACTTTTTACACTATATTAAAGCAGCAGTGATGTCTTATTTTAGAACTTTGACAACAACTAATTAGCAGGGATGAGCTCAGGCATGTTCGGACCATAGTCTAAACCCACCTTAGCTATACCACCAGCAGGGGCGTCCCTAGGGGGGGGCCAGAGGGGGCCCTGACCCCCCCAACATCATGCTGTGCCCCACCATGTGCCCCCCCAAAAAAAAAAAAAAAAAAAAATTTTTTTTTTTTTTTGTAATTTTTGTTTTTTGCTACCCGAGAGGGAGAGCGTCCCCAGTCAGCTCTGCGGGGGATTCCTCCCCCTCCCTCTGCTCGCCATCACTGCATAATGCGAGCGCTCACACAACCAGATATTCTAGCCTGGACCGTGTTTAAAGTGGAGTTCCACCCATTTTTTTATGTTTGTCTGTGCTGCATGCTCTAATCTCATAGTGTTCAGAATGGACAATTTTTTTATTTAATTTGTTGCTTGTAAATACCTTTATTTTGTAGTCCTTCATTACTTCCTCCTCCTTATTTGCCTAGGCTATTTACAAGGGTTTCTGGGATAGGCATCATGTTACCCAGTAGTCCTTGCAAACCTGACTGAAACCTATTACATTGCTTGTGCAATGAGCATGTGCAAAGCTGAAATCCACGAAGTCATACAGTCTGGCTTCATGATGCCCACACTTAAGATGGCCACGGTCTATTTCTAGATTATAAACTATTTAAATGCTGTAACAACCTAACAGAACGGACCTTAGTTTACAGACTTACTTTACTAGAATACATTAAGCTTGTGTATTACAGGGGTATTTATATTTAAAAAGTGAAATTGTGGGTGGAACTCCCCTTTAAGTGTGTGCACTGCAGACTGCAGTACACTGTAATCACTGTAAAAACACTGTAAAAACTACATTATCTCCATCCCTTCTCTCTCCCCCCCATCTGTCTCCCTCCCCCTCTCCTGTTCTTTCAAAACATTCACAATTTAATTTCACTTTCAGTTAGGCAGATAATATATGGTGCAAATTTCTTTCCTGCATCCACAGATTGCAGGAAAGAAACTTGCATGATTCCCCCATCAACAGACAGTGGTGACAGGGGAATATCCCTCCTGCCCAGCAATTATATTCTCCTGACAAACAGTGATTATCACCAGTGGCTATACAGCAACCACTAGTGATAATTATAAGAGAATCTGCTTATTAATGGTTCAAATCTCAGCCAGTTTCTGCTGAACCAGCTGAGATTTAAACTGTCTATGGCTGGTCTTAGCTCTTAGGCAGCCCATACATTGATTAGCACTGTGGAGTGTCGGCTTCCTGTCGGGATCGGGCATGTGGGATTTCAAACACACCCGAGCCCATCTCTATTGGTTGTAGACAGTTGAGCTCCCTGCAGGTTGCTTAGCAGCAGTGGACCCTTCTCTGACATGCTGATCGGGATGCAATCCAGGTGATGCTCTTAGTCAAATCCTAGTCATAAATATCAGTGATTTTATTAATCAAAGCCCACACTTTACAGGCATAGAGCCACATGATTATATTTATGTGGTTGTACTCTTGATGCTAATAAATACTGTATTTATTAGATCTGACTGGAAGCATCACCTGGATCACATGCCGATCAGCATGTCAACAGAGAAGGTTATACAGCATTACTGCTGCTAGGTGACCAGCTGGGGGCTCAGCTCTCTATAACCAATAGTGCCAGCCTTCCCTTGCATGCACCCATAATGTCACCAGCACTAGGTCCTAATAGACTGCTGCCGCTGCCAAGGAGACAGATGCCAGACCAGCACTGTCAATAGCAGGGACAGGACAGCTGGGGATCCCCACTGTGGCAGAACACCAGGGCCCGGTGGCATGACAACCTTTGCAACAATGATAGTTCTCCCACTGCTTTGGACCCTTATAATTTCTTGGTGTGCTGGTGACATATATCTCTTGTTTTCTGCCACCCTGGGGGGCCCCAGTATAGTAGGAAGGGAGCTCACTGCAGAACATATGAAAGGGCCCATAGTGGGATCGTAGTAAAGGGCCCCAGGATATATATATATATATAATTGCATTTTATAGTTGGCCCCCCTACTTTTGTCCCTGTCCCCCCATGTGCCCCCCCTAAATATGAAAGCTGGAGACGCCACTGACCACCAGGAAGCTTTATAGCCGCTGTCCAATCATAACAGAATCTGAATCGGAGAGATGTCAGTTTTTTAACATCCGCGCCCGTTCAATTTTTGTTCACATACACCACAGACTTGTGTCCATTTACAACAGGCTATCTCTGATCTGTCACATATTTTTTTTTTACCTGAATGGACACGGAGGTAGGCGGAGTCAATTCATATCTAGACTCCTGTAGATCTACATGGAGCTTTCAATCAGTTCTGCATGAAAAACTGACAGGCAGACTTAATTACAAAGTTTGGGTGAAAGGTTCTCAAAGGGGAGTGGTTTGGTGGCAGGAAAAATGCAGCTTGGCTGTGTGTTTTTACGGGCCCCCCTCCAGCTTATTTTGGGCCTGGCTGGTTCACATGTATGTGTTTTGGTGGCCCTCATTTGTGCAGGCACAGCAGCCCATTGATTTGAATGGGCTGCCATGTCTTTGTTTCCTGCAGAAAAAAGGTGCATTCAGCATTTTAAAAATACAGTTGCCTTGAAATCCATTCTGCTTTTGCACCATGCTACTTACCTGCAGTTCTTGCACACACAAACGCACTGTGTTTTTAAAAGCGTGACCTAAACGTCTAAAAATGCAGCAAGTTTGACAGTGCGGGAACTGCACATAAGTCACAGCAGACAGCAGAATGGACAGACAGTGCTGTTTTTCAGTGCTTGATGGGCATAGGTGTGCGCAGCCTATTACATGAGGCGTGCGCTTTTCTTTGCAGGAAACACAGGCATGGCAGCCTGCGCAAATGTGGGCCGCCAAAACACATACATGTGAACCAGCCAGGCCCAAAATAAGCCCATCACGCAGTTAAATACAGACAGTAATGCCATGTGCTCTGAGGCCTTACTCAGCCTGGACTGCAGGTCTGGTCTGTGATTTAAAGAGTTCCTCTATTTTACACATGGCATGGCATGGGGTCCCATGGTGCTAAAGCAGAATGGACAGACGGTGCTGTGACCCCATGCCATGCCATGTGTAAAATAGAGGAACTTTTTAAAACACTGACCAGACCTGCAGTGAATCATCAAATATTATAAAGACTTTGGGCACACTCTACAGAAAACTTATATTTACAATATAGAATAGCAAACAGTGACATACCTTGAGGAGCAGGACATGAAGAAGTCAGCCTCGGGAAGAGCAAACTGGGGATGTTATCAAAACACATTCTAATTCACTTTTATATACAAGCAGCACCCAGTGGCAGGAAGGGAGAAGTGCACGTCTAAAGGGAAGCCAGGGGTGCTGTACAATTTAAAACACTGGGAAGGGAAGCAGTACGGTCACTGGCTGCATGCCGCTGATGATTTTTAGCCTGATTTGTGGGCAGCACAGGGGCTTGACGGGCGGCAGGGCCGCCATCAGGAATTTTGGGGCCCCTTACACAGCTTCAGGCATGGCCCCCTGGAGCAGAGAACCGGGGGGGGGTGCTGCCACCTGAAATTGAGAAGCGGGGGGGCTGCCGCGAATTTAGAAGCGGGGGACCCTTTACAAAAAAAAGAAGAAATAAAGAAAGATATATATAAAAAAGGGGTGTAGCCATCCGGGGCCCTGGGGACCTCTGGGCCCTTTAATAAAAATAAAAAAATAAATAACAAATATATATAAAAATATAATTTTTTTTTTTTTTTTTAAAGGGGGTTGCCATCTGGGGCCCTGGGGACCTCTGGGTCCTTTTTTTTTTTTTTTTTTATAAAAATAAATTACAAATAAAGGGGGGTTGCCATCCGGGACCTCTGGTCCCTTTAATAAAAAAATAAAATAAAAAAATATATATAAAAAAGAAACATTTATATAAAAAAAAGGCGGTTGCCATCCAGGGCCCTGGGGACCTCTGAGCCCTTTAATAAAAAATATATATATATATAAAAAAAAAGAAAAAAAAGAAATAATATAAAAAAAATATATAAAAAAAGGGGGGTTGCCATCCGGGGCCCTGGGGACCTCTGGGTCCTTAATAATAATAATAACATTATATATATATATATATATAAATATTTTTTTTTTAAATAAATAAAAAAAGGGGGGTTACCATCTGGGGACCCCTAAAAAAAAATTGTCCCTTTAATAAAAAATAAAAAATATATTAAAAAAATATATATATATTTTTATTTAAAAATAACTAAAAAAAAGGGGGTTGCCATCTGGGGCCCTGGGGGCCTCCGGACCCCTGAAAAAAAAGGGGGTTGCTTTGGGCCCCCAACAGTGACAGGGCCCTGGGCAGCTTCCCCTGTTTGCCCTATGATAAAGACTGCCCTGGGCCTGGTACAACACGGCTGGTCCTACTGCCCTATCAGCGGCCCTTCTCTGCCCTACTGACGTCCTTAACTGTTCTTCTGACTGAAACCATCAACAGTATAACTGACACATCCACTGCTCTACTGACACTGTCCACTGCCCTACCGACTTCCTTGTTTTAATACATAAAATGTTTGTTTACATTTATTTACAAGAGCATGCATGTCTGTGTATGTATATATATATATATGTTTCAATTAATTATTGCTGCTCAGGATTGAAGATAGTGGCCCAGATTCAGGTAGATTTGCCCATTACTTACACATGAGCTGCTCAGCTGAATTTCTCTGCGCTGGGGCAATTTAGCCAAATTGCCACCTGATTCAGGAATCGTTTGTTCATTTAATTTGCTCCTGTTTAAGGCAAAGCTGAGGGCGCAAGGCCGCGCAAGTGAAAGTGGGTGTGCCCCTATGTAAATGAGCATTTTTCGGCTCAGCAGAGGTTTGCGCCGGGCGCGCGCATGCGCAGTTAGAGCGCTGCCGTCTGCGCATGCGTCAAACTGCGCCTAGCATACTTTCAGGGCAAATCCTGCTCAGCTGCTTGCACTGAGCAAATAAATAGGAGCAGACTTGCGCAGGTTCTTTGCTGAATTTCATCCTGCTTTTTCCAACCCCCCCTGAGCAAGGAAATTCAGCCCATTTTGAAGAGATGGCACCTCCCAAAGGAACTAAAAAAAGAAAGGCAAACTTCGTGGCTGCGGAGATGGACATCCTAATTGCTGCACTCCAGCAACATAAAGAACTCCTATATGGTGCCCAGCGGGCAAACACCACCGTTGCCCAAAGGAGGGCTATCTATGAAGCCATAGCCCTGGACATCAATGCCCTGGGTAATGAAGATCGTTCCTGGGATGACATCCAGAAAAAACTGAATGATATGAGGCGCAGGGTCCGGGATAAACTGGCTCTTATCCGAAAACATACCGGTGGCACGGGAGGTGGACCACGATGTAAGATCCGCCTAAATCATGAGGAGGAGCTTATTGCCCAAACTTTTGTGCAGGAGCAGGTGGAGGGACTTGCAGGGTACGACTCCACTGTTGGGAACTTGGGGACTGGTAAGTTATTTTTGTTTCATATCTGCTGTGCATCATGGGAGGGGGTAGAAGTGAACATATTTGTGGGTAGAAGTGAAGATGGAACTATTATTTTTGTTTCATATCTGCTGTGCATCATGGGAGGGGGTAGAAGTGAACATATTTGTGGGTAGAAGTGAAGATGGAACTATTATTTTTGTTTCATATCTGCTGTGCATCATGGGAGGGGGTAGAAGTGAACATATTTGTGGGTAGAAGTGAAGATGGAACTATTATTTTTGTTTCATATCTGCTGTGCATCATGGGAGGGGGTAGAAGTGAACATATTTGTGGGTAGAAGTGAACATGGAACTATTATTTTTGTTTCATATCTGCTGTGCATCATGGGAGGGGGTAGAAGTGAACATATTTGTGGGTAGAAGTGAACATGGAACTATTATTTTTGTTTCATATCTGCTGTGCATCATGGGAGGGGGTAGAAGTGAACATGTGAGCAGTGTGTTGCACCAGCAAAATCTTTCGTTTTGGTGTCATCCACAGGTGGTGATGAGGATGATGAAGCTGGGCCGTCTTCGGCTGCGGTGCGACCCACGCCATCCATACCTGAGCCAGGGGTCCAGTCAGGCCCCATGGACATTATGGCAATGCTGGTCCAGGAGGAGATCCTACCGGGGCCAAGTATGGTGGAGGAAGTGGTTTTGGAGGAGGATTCCTTTTTCCTCATCCAGGAGGACTCTGGCTCCCTCCAGGAGGATACCACCATCCCTGATCAAAGGGCCAGCACGTCATCCCCCTCCAGGGCAAGCCCCTCCATTGTGGACCCCTCCCCTTCTCCCTCTGTCCGTGCCCGAGCCTCTCCTCCCAGGAAGGCTCTGTCCAAAACCAGGCATATATCCTCCAGCCTCCGTGACGGTCTGCTGGAGGAGCAGGCCCTGCAGACCCGCCATATAGGGGCCATGGTGGGAGATGTTAGACGTCTGGCGGACAGCATGGCATCCACCTCCACCTCTGTGCAGCATGCCCTCACCCTGCATGCAGACCGGGACAAACATGTCTCACAGAGCCTGGCTGAAATAAGTGGCAACTCCAAGGCCATAGTCACCTGCTTGGTGGCTCAGGAGAACGCCCCCGCTTTATTAAGCAGGATGGCAGCTGCGGTGGAGGAGTGTATACTACAGTGTGACTGGTGTGTGAATGGGGGGGGGGGTGGCACTCCTGCTGGAAAAGGGGTGTCACCCTCTGCCATGTGAAAGGTGTATGAATGGACAGCAACATAATTGGAGCCTTGACGCGGCGTTGCTGCTCCCTAATACCATGGGGTATTGTTGGGTCTAATCCAATTTGGGGTGCATGTGTCGTGTGTGTGCTAGGGACTACAGTGGTGTGCATACATGCATTATACTTGTGACAAGATCAGGGTGTGTTTAATGTGCAAAGAGACGTTCCACAAGACCATTCCGGATTGCTCTTCCCTCAGAAGATCCGGTAGTGTTTATTGGGGGGGGTTGCGTGGTTCGGGGGTAAGGTCATTGCGTAGCTCAATGTGCATGCCCCTTCTCTCAGCAAAATTGTGGAGAATACAACATGCCCCGACGATTTGGCACACAAAGTTGGGTGAATACAACAGGGTCCCCCCTGATTTATCCAGACATCTGAATCGAGATTTAAGGATACCAAATGTGCGCTCCACCACCGCACGGGTACGTGCATGGGCTTCGTTAAATCTTTCCTTTCCTGGTGTTTGAGGGTTACGAAATGGGGTCATCATGTGAGGTCCCAGGGCATATGCAGAGTCACCTGGAAGGGAAAAGACAGGAGGATGTTAGTCGTGCATGTGCCCCTTGTGATGTCTGCATCATGGGGGGGGGGGGGCAGTCATACCTGACACCCATGTCACTCACCAATC
Source organism: Rana temporaria (assembly GCF_905171775.1). NCBI lineage: Eukaryota > Metazoa > Chordata > Amphibia > Anura > Ranidae > Rana > Rana temporaria. Next base: position 118,006,584 of record NC_053496.1, read on the forward strand.
AGCCAGCTGTCTCCATACATGTTCTGGTCAAACTCGGTTGGGATGGGGCTGTGTCGGTAAATAAAACTGTCATGGCTTGACCCTGGGTGTTTGGCACGGACATGCCATATGAGGCCATGTGCATCCACAATCACCTGCACATTTATCGAATACCAATGCTTCCTGTTGCAGTAGATATGCTCGAGGAGCCGGGGGGGGCGTAATGCCACATGGGTACAATCTATTGCACCCACAGTGCATGGGAATCTGGCTATTTCATAAAAATCACTGATTGCCTTCTGCCGCAGGTCAGCCGTGGTTGGTTTGATAAATTGTGTGCCAATGCGTCTGAGTATTGCAGGGATCACTTGGTGCACACACCTGCTCATGCTGGATTGGGACATCCCCGCCACCATTCCACCTGTGCGCTGAAATGAGCCACTTGCCAAAAAATGAAGGGTTGCCACTACCTTCACCAGTGGCTGCACTGCCTGTCCCCGATGGGTCGGGCTGCTGATGTCATCCTGCAGGATTGTTACCAACTCAAGGATGACTTCAGGGCTGAAGCGAAACATGCGATACACCTCATTATCACTCATCTCAAAAAGGTTGTAGCGCCCTCTGTAAATCCTCTCCCGTGCCCTCCTACGAGTCGGCTCAGTCAATAGAATATCAAGAACCATAGCTGCCCCTGGCATGTTGGTGCACAGATGTGAGGTCCCGAAAATGTGGGTGCTCTGCTTGTTCAGCTCGTCTGTCTAGGTGCTGCTGAAGTTGCGCGCTCCTGCAGATGACATTTGGCCATCTTTTGCTAACTTGCCCCTGCTTTTAGCAGGAGCAAGTTTGCCCGGAGAAAAAAGCTTGCGCGCTTCCAGCGCAAGATGCGCATCACACGCGCATGTTTCTGAATCATCGGCAGTACCTAATTTGCATATTCGCTGAGGGAATTCCATGAAGGCGCAACTTACACCCCGCGCAAAATTGCGCAATAATTGCGCCGGAGCAGCGAGGCTGCGTGCGCGGGAAAATGGCAGAATTTCAGGCTTAACTGGTTTACAGAATCAGCCGCAAATTTGCCTGGGAGCAAATCAGTACTTGCGCGGCGCAAATCACACTTGCTCCCGCTCAAGTGCTTCTTGAATCTGAGCCATTGTATTTTAAAGGGGTTGTAAAGTTATTTTTTTTTAAATAACAAACATGTTATACTTACCTCCACTGTGCAGCTCGTTTTGCACAGTGTCCCCGAACCTGGTCTTCTGGGGTCCCTCAGCGACTGTCTCGGCTCCTCCCCGCAAGAACTCAACACATTAATGTGAGCGAGCTCTCATGGTGTTGAGTTCCTGCGGGCGCGTTCCAGTGATACAACCAGCGGCTATTGCCGCACACTGTATGACTTGGCCCCGCCCCCGGCACGTCATTGGATGTGATTGACAGCAGCACGAGCCTATGGCTGCGCTGCTTTCAATCCATCCAGTGTAACTAATCAACGGCCAGGCTCGGAAACGAGGATGATAACAGGGGCGGCCAGGTTAACATGCTCAGGTAAGGGGTCTGGTGTGGATTTTTGGGGGAACTCCACGCCATTTTTAAAAAAAAATTGGGGTGGAGTTCCCCTTAAAATCCACACCAGACCTGAAGGGTCTGGAATGGATATTTAGGGGGGAACCCCACTTCATTTTTTTTAAATTGACAGCGGGGTTCCCCTTAATATCCATACCAGACCTGAAGGGCCTGGTAATTGAATTTAGGGGGACCCCCACACTGTTTTTTTTTATGAATGAGTCCTCTCTGAATTGCCGGGAGCCGACAATTCATTATAGCCGCAAGTCCGGGTTTTAAATGACTGTTTTTCTTTAGTTCTAAGTACTGGAAACATGCGCTATTTCAAATGATAACTTTACACCCCCGCTAGGTACGAAATTTAAAGAAATATTTCACTTTTATTGTTTCACTCTAAGCATTATTAAATTCACTGCTCCCGAAAAAACTTCTGTTTTTAAAACTTTTTTTTTCATTGATACATGTCCCCTGGGGCAGGACCCAGGTCCCCAAACACTTTTTAGGACAATAACTTACATATTAGCCTTTAAAATTAGCACTTTAGATTTCAAATGTTCGAGTCCCATAGACTTTAATGGGGTTCTAAAGTTCACACGAACATTTGGTGTGTTCGCAAGTTCTGGTGCGAACCGAACAGGTGGGTGTTCGGCTCATCCCTACAAGGAAACCCCTCGTCGTTCTTCACTGTTGCCTGCAGACACTAATTATTGTACCGCTCTCCAGCCCTTTGGTGAACAAACTGCCTCCTGCTACAGCCAAATATAAATTATATAAATATAAAATTTTGACTCATCGGTCTGGACCACCTGCTGCCATTTTTCTGCAGTCCAGTTCCTATATTTTCTTGCAGAGTTTGGTCGCTTAGCCTTGTTTCCACATAAGAGGTATGGCTTTTTGTCCACAATTGTTCCATGAAGGACACTTCTGCCAGACTTCTCTGGACAGTAGATGGGTGTACCTGGGTCCCACTGGTTCTGCCAGTTCTGTGCTGATGGCACTGCTGGACATCTCCCAATGTCAAAGAGAAAAAAGCATGATGTGTCCTGCATCTGCTGCTTTAAGTTTTAGTCCTTGGCCGAACACTGCGTCTATGGTCCTCAACGTTGCAACATTTCTTTGTACCTCTTCAAAAGAGCTTGAATAGTACACCTTGAAACCCCAGTCTGCTTTGAAATCTTTGACTTGGAGAGATCTTGCTGATGCAGTATAACTACCTTGTGTATTGCTGTGCTCAGTCTTTCCATGGTGTGTGATATGAAACTGTCTTCCAGAACTCCATCTTAGTTGCAGAGTTTGGCTGTTCCTCACCCAGTTTTAAACCTCCTACACAGCCTCCTGGAACGCACAATTGGGTGGACGTGATGTCATTAGCTGGAAATGATGCAAGATGTGGGAGGTATCATGCGCTCCTTCTTCAGGCCATCATTTCCAGGTGATGACATCACATCCGCCCCATCGTGCGTTCCACCGCCACCTAGGAGTAGAAGTATACATCGGTACTCTGCATCTACCGGCCCGATCGGTTCCCGCTGGTGGCTCATAATTTAGATTGATGATAAGCCTGAACTCTTGCACAGTGTCTTAATGCCTTTCACTCTACTCCCTTTGTCAGTAACATTATTTTAGTGCAATAAAAGTAGTTTTAATGCTGTCACTGAAACCAACCCACTGAGCCATCGGCCCACCGGGAAACTCCCGGTAGTCCCAATTGCCAGTGGGTACAATATGGTGATGTAGCCTAAGCAGAGTATTTAATGATCCCCATTTCTTTTTAAAACAGAAATTGGATGATGTAGAATCTGATAAGGGAGCTAGAAAATAATCTAGACATGGTGAACAAGAGGCAGAATCAACCATAAGCAGTTCTGCAGGTCCAGTTCCAGCTCCAACAGAATGTAGCCATGTTGATGCTCCTGTAAATGATATTGGATTGCATTTTAATTCATCAAAGGCATCAAGGCCTTCTGTCTCTTCATTCCTGCTTCATCTACCAGAGCTAGAGCTTCAAAGATGACATCTTTGCCAAGGCCTGTTTCTTGCAACACTTACCATAATGACTAACAACTCAGATAGAACCAACAGGGATTGCAATAGCTCACCCTCCATGGAAACACTCCACTCACTACTCTGGAGGTAACGAGGCATCTACACTGCCTACTCCCACACAGTGTTAATTTTGTTGACTAAAAAATTTTAGACGACTAAATGAATACTACTTTAGTTGACTAAAATATGACTAAAACTAAATCAATTGAAATTACTAAAATATGACTAAAACTAAAATGGCATTTTAGTCAAAAGACTAAAATAGGATTAAAACTAAAATGCCATTTTAGTCAAAAGACTAATGCCGCGTACACACGATTGGAATTTCCAATGGAAAAATCTGACTGACTTTTTCCATAGGAAATTCCGACCGTGTGTATACCCCATCGAAGAAATTCAATTGGAATTCCGATGAGTTCCATCGGAGTTTAAATATAGAACAGGTTCTATTTTACTCTGATGGAATTCCGTCAGAATTCCAATGTGCTTTTGGTTGGGCAAAAGCCTGATCGTGTGTACGTGGCATAAGGCCCCATATACACTGCTGCTACTAAACAGACATTCAGAGGCAGTTGGACACTTTTTTCAACTGCCCCTGAACTCATTCAATGTTATCTGATGTGTACATTTACATAGATTTGTTTACTGTTGTTTTTAGGCAGTTGCGTTTATAGGCCCTTTGTTAAGGCAATAAAATTAGTTCAAACACTAAAGTTTCTGATGTTTCAGACGCCAAAAGCTTCTAAAGGTGGCTAAACGCAGCTAAACGCAGCATCCCGCGTTTAGCAGCGTTTGGTTTATAGTCTTTTTTTGTTTTTGCCCATTTAACCACTTCAATACAGGGCTTTAATACCCACCTCCATACCGGGCCTATTCTGGCACTTCTCTCCTACATGTACAAATCATCATTCTTTTGCTAGAAAATTACTCAGAACCCCCAAACATTATATATGTTTTTTTAGCAGACACCCTAGGGAATAAAATTGCAACTTGTTATCTTGCACGGTATTTGTGCAATAATTTTTCAAACGCCTTTTTTTTGTAAAAAAAAATGGTTTCATGAATTAAAAAATAACAAAACGGTACAGTTAGCCCATTTTTTTTGTAGAATATGAAAGATGATGTTATGCTGAGTAAAAAGAAACCTAACATGTTATGCTTTAAAATTGCGCACACTCATGGAATGGCGCCAAACTTCGTTACTTAAAAATCTCTATAGGCGACGCTTTAAATTTTTTACAGGTTACCAGTTTAGAGTTACAGGAGGTATAGTGCTAGAATTGTTGCACATGCTCTAACGCACGCGGCGACACCTCACATGTGTGGTTTGAACAACGTTTACATACGTGGGCGGGACTTAGGTGTGTGTTCGCTTCTGAGCACGAGCTACCGGGGATAAGGGCGTTTTCAATTTTTTTTTTCTTACTTATTTATTTATTTTTTACACTTTTTTTTTTCATTTTTTTTTTCGATCGCTTTTATTTTAAGTTTATGTAAACTTTCCTTGTAATATGAATAGTGTGAGACAGGTCCTCTTTAAGGAGAGATGCGGGGTCAATAAGACCCCACATCTCTCCTGCAGGTTGAAAAGAATGAGATTGTGAAAAAAAATTCACAGATCTCATTCTTACTAGCCGCAATTGCGGTTTGTTTACTTACAGGTACCCGGGCGTGACGTCATCTTATGGTGCGCAGGATAGCCGCCGGAACAAAATGATATCTGAATGATGCCTCTAGGTGTAGGCATCATTCAGATATCACCGCACAAAGTACAGGACGTCATATGACATCCACCCAGGATAAGAGATCCCCTTTTTGGAAGTCATATGACGGTGTGCGGTTTTGAAGTGGTTAAATAAATAAATAAATAAAATCCTGAAATTATTCTAAAAGCAAATGTGGCAAAACGCTGCTAAACACAGCATGTAAACGTGGCAAAACAGACGTTGGGTTACTATCTGTCAAGTTAAATCGTTCAAGAGAGGCTGTAAAAATGTCCCGTGTACATCAAATTTAACACTGGTTGTTGTGCATATTCGTACCTCAATACCATAAATAATAACATATTATATTTTTTTCCCAAGCAGTATATAATGAGTTTGGAAATTGTAGAGAATTAAAAAAGCATTTGACACAGTATCATGGCCCTAGCTACATTTTGCCTTACAAAAATGGAGGTTCGGTCCTCACTTTCTTAACTGGGTTTCATCACTATATAATAATCCCAAAGCCTATATTAAATATGCTGGGTATAAATCTGGTTGCTTTAACATAAATAGAAGAACACGTCAGGGTTGTCCACTCTCCCCACTTTTATTTGTCCTACTTATTGAACCCCTAGCTCAGGCTATACGATCAATCAATATCAATCAAAGGGATAGGTCATCAGCACAAATTATGTTTGTTTGCTGACGATATTCTAATATTTATGTCTTGCCCTCATATTTCTGCTCCCAAACTTATAAGTAAGCTAGATCATTTTGCACAGATATCTGGACTAATTATCAACTCTCAAAAATCTACAGCCTTAAATATCTTCTTACCTTCCCATACTTTATAACAAGCACAATCTTCCCTCCCATTCTCCTGGTCTACATTGCACCTGACCTACCTAGGAATTACTCTTACTCCCAATTTAACTGAATTCTTCTCAGCTAAAGCCTCGTACACATGATAGGTTAACCAGAAGACAACAGTCTGATGAACCGTTGTCATAGGTTAACCGATGAAGCTGACTGATGGTCCGTCGTGCCTACACACCATCAGTTAAAAAAACGATTGTGTCAGAACGCGGTGACGTAAAACACAACGACGTGCTGAAAAAAATTAAGTTCAATGCTTCCAAGCATGCGTCGACTTGATTCTTCTGAGCATGTGTGGATTTTTAACCGATGGTCGTGCGTACTAACGATCGGTTTTGACCTATCGGTTAGGCTTCCATCGGTTCAATTTTAAGTTCTCATTTTTTGGACCGAAGGTTAAATAACCTATAGGGCCTACACACGATCGGTTTGGACCGATGAAAATGGTCCATCAGACCGTTATCCTCTGGTTAACCGATCGTGTGTACGAGGCCTAACTTTCCGCCATTACTAAAGCAAATTACCAATCTCCTTAAACAATGGTCCTCTTTACCAATCTCATGGATTGGTAAAATAAATGTAATAAAGATGACTATTTTACCCAAGATACTATATCAATTTTGGGTTTTGCCCATTCCAGTTCCAACATACTTTCTTAGAAATCTTTAACGCAAAACACTAGCGTTCATCTGGGGTTCTTTAAAACATTGTTTATCTAAACACACACTTTACTTTCCCAAACTTAAAAGTGGACTAGGATTCCCCAATTTTGCCTCTTATTACCATGCAGCTCAAATAGCATGCATCCCCAAATATCACGCAAAATACGAAACCCCACTCTGGGTTGCAATTGAAGCAATTGACTGTGATCCATTTTCTATAACAAATTTAATTTGGTCCAAACCCTCATATCATAAAAATATAAAAAATAAGATTACCAAACACACAGTTACCATCTGGGATACATTTTAACTCATCAAAGGACTACAATCTCCTCATGTTCCCCTTCTATCATTTATTAGAAACCCACTATTCTATCCAGGCTGCACATTTCCTAATTCATTTAAAAAATGGACTTCCTCTGACATAAGTCAACTCTGTGATATGTCAACATCTACCTCACTTATAACATTTCCTGAACTATGTGATAGACATCAACTCCCCCAATCAGAACTTTTTCGATATCTGCAGATCAAATAAAATGTCATGCCATATATACAAAATATGAGTAAACTCAATGGGCCAGATCCACAAAGCAGATGCGCCGACTTAACTCGAGATACGCGGCGTAATTGAAATTTATACGGCGCGTATCTTTGCGCCTGATCCTCAAAACGAGATACGCCTTAAAATCAGGTTTTTACGTCCTACCTAAAATAATTACACCGGCGCTTTTCCGTGCGCAGATTACGATAGACACGCCGCTGTTTTGATAGGCAAAGATGCAAATGAGGGCGATAGGGCGATCCACAAAATTAAGTGTGTGCGCCGTAGATTACGCCCTGTGCGCTTCTGTTCGTTTCAATGTGTAAATTTACACATTATAAAAGGTGCCCTAATTTTACACATGCCGTGTAAAGGTCAGCTAAAGCAACACCATTAAGGAAGAGCTGAGCACACACACTTGCTGGACTACAATCTGTATGCCAACATGCCAGGGGCATCCATGCGCATAGCTAGACTAGTGACTTCAGTGACCGAGGGTACCCCCTCTTCTGAGGGAACAGCAGTCAGGAGACGCCTCGCAGAATGCATCTTTGCACAGTAAACACACACATTAATTATGTCACAATGAGAATGCATGAATGCACACCCACTGTGTTCCCTAGCACAGACATATCACATGCACATCTAATTGGATTAGATCCAAGTACCCCCCCCCCATTGGTACTTGGGAGCAGTAGCGCCACGCCACGGCTCCAATTCTGTTACTGTGCATTAATACACCATTCAGGGACCTGGGATCACTTCTCCCTGGTCCTGGGGATCCCTTCTCAACCAAAACTGAGGGTGACACCCTTTTTTAATCAGGAATGCCACCCCCCCACATTCACACATCATTCACACACATAAACCAAATCATAAGTACAGTATAATAAACAAAATCATAAAAATAAAAAAATAACTCATAAAAATAAAAAATAAAAAGTACCCCTGCAAATTAATTGCGGCGGCGATTGCTCCGTCTGGGCTGCCCACGGGCATGGCCACGGCCACCCGGAGGATCTTCATGGGGGGGTGTTAGCAGGGGAGGGAGTATCTTCATGGGGGGGGTGTTAGCAGGGGAGGGAGTATCTTCATGGGGGGGTGGGTGAGCAGGGGAAGGAGGAGCCTCCCCTGGTGTCTGTCCTCCTGCTGGCCTGCCCTCCAAGGCCACTGCTATCCTTGTCAGACAGTTTGTGAGGGCAGCCGCATTGGCCTGGCCAGCCCGGGTATTGTCCTGGACAGCCCGGGTATTGTCCTGCACAGCCTGAGTCAGGGCAGTCACCTCCTGGGCCACGCCTGTTGTGGCGGTCTGCAGCTCACACAAACATGTGATGAGCGCCAATGAGTTTGTGGCCACATCACCGAGTGACTCCTTCATTACACCCAGGCTGTGCTCCATCTGGGTCAGAGTCTCTTTTATCTTACCCAGATGGCGAGTCTGCCGGGCATTGTCCTTCTGCAGACTGGCCGGCAGACGCTCGGCCACCCCCCTGGTCTCCTGGGTCGCCATCCTGCCTGCCCCTGAGGCTTGTGGCCTGGGAGGAGGGGGGAGAGTGACCCTTGTGGGTTGCGGCCTGTTGGGGGAGGAGTGGGAGGGGCTACCCTTGATGGTGGCCTGACTGCTGCCAGCCTCTGGGGTAGGCTCTGGGGTAACCTCAGGGGTAGCCTCAAGGGTAGCCTCAAGGGTATCCTCAAAGGTCATCATATCCGAGGCCAAAAGGACTTCCCGGCCAATATCAAGATCTTCTTCCTCCACCCCCTCATCCTCCTCCCCCTCATCCTCCTCCCCCTCAACCTCCTCATGAGGGGAGGTTTGTCCACTCCCCTCCCCTGGGGAATTCCTGCCCTTCTTGGGACTCATCAGCAGCCTCTTGTCTTTGGGGTGGTGCAGCAGCCTGGCCTGATGGCCCAGCAACCTCCTGGTCATCTGTGGAGGACACAAAACAATCACAGGTTTGAGGATCCACACACTTGGCACATCTTCCCTTCCCCCACCCACACATGCTAATCACCAGATAGAAAAACCAAAAACTTACCTGGCCTCACAGGAACACCTGACTGATATCCACGCAGGCCCACCACCTGCTCTGGCTGGAAACACCGGGCCACTGCCCATTCCTCCTTACTCAGACGGATGGGGCAGGGTCCCTGTCCTCCAGTGCCCATGGTATGGGCAGTGATCTTTGCCACCTTATTACGGACCATGCTCTTTAGATCGTTGACCCCCCCCCCCCCGCCGCATTGATCTGATCCGTAACCTTCTTTAGAATCGCCTTCCTTTGGGCCGGGGAGGTGTTCCGGCTATCAGGGCCATGTAAATATCGGCCATATTGGACAATGGCCCGAGCAAGAATTTGATTCTCTACCTGATTAAAATTGAGCTTCCTGCGCTTGGTTGCCATCACAGACACCACTCAGCAACAAGAAGAAACTCACAGGACAAACAAACAAAAATACACACACAACAAACAAACAAAAAAACTCACAGAAGAAACACACAAAAAGCAAAACACACAAGCAGACAGCTACTACAAATTTAAAAACAAACACAAAATACAATCAGCAAAAAACAAACACAAAATACAATCAGAAAAAAAAAATACACTCAGAAAAAAACAAACAGAAAATACACTTAGCAGAAACAAACACCAACTACTATCTAATACTCCTCCAAAACTTCTCTATCACACGCAACTCACCAACAAACACCGACAAACGTTCAGAGCAGAAGCAACTTGCTCTAGGAAGGGTAACACAGGGAAATACTTTTGCAAGGGAAGTGTGTTTGTCTGGGGCTATTTATACACAGGGCGATCCTCAAACTCAGTACGCTTGGCCTTTTACCTATCTCACTGATTGCGCCAAGCCAAGTTCTGCACATGCCCAGTGAGAAGCAGATTTGTGCGCACATGTGCAGCCCTTCATTTGCATGGGGTCACGGCTCATTACAATGAAGCACGCCCACTTCCTTCCCACTTGCAATAACCCCGCCTTACGCCTCGGGATTTAAGTTACGCTTGCGCAATTTTTTGCGCAAATGCGCTGTGGATACGGCACTTACGACACCAAATTAGGGCGCCGTAACTTAAATGACATAAGTTTTGAGTAACTTAATTTGCGGCGCTGGCTGTGGATCTGGCCCAATGAACTCACACAATTTGAACGTATATGTAAATGCGAACCTCACTCTAAGGCCGCGTACACACGATAGGATCTCCAGAGGAGAATGGTCTGAAAGACCGTTTTCATCAGTCCAAGCCGATCGTGTGTAGGCCCCATAGGTTATTTAACCTTCAGTCAAAAAAATTAGAACTTGCTTTAAAATTGAATCGATGGAAGCCTAACCGATAACACAGAAAAAATTATTGCGCATACCCCAATACCTAACCAAACTAGCTGCGTCTCAAAGATGTCATACAACATCAGACAAACATGGAACAAAAGGGAGTCGCGCTTCTAAAATTGTGAGAAGACACAAATTAAGTGTCAATAAAAAAAGTGACAATCATTCAATGAATTGAAGTAGTGACATAAATGTTCATGGCACTATCAATATGACATGATTAACTATAGTGCAATGAAAGAAAAAAATATAGAAAAGTAAAAATACAAAATATGAAAAAGAGCAAAAAGATTTTAACAGTCCCAAAATATATTAATGAAAACAGCAGTAGATCCCAAGGTGCAAAAAGAAATCCACAGGCGTAGTGATCAGTAAAGACAGGAGACCTCCACCCACGGGTAACACTAACTCTTACCGCAAGTCAAATTAAAATCAGCATAACACAGATATCCAATTTCCACTGCAGGGCTAGATTCAATCCTTTCCCCTCACAATGAAGTTTCAATGGTGTATATCCCCACTCAGTAATGGCCCAATGTAGAGTTCCAAAACATATGAAGAAAACCAAGGAGAGCACAATAGCGTAATACTGTATGTAGGTATTTATTGTAAAAAACAGCAGATTGCGTACTTACATCAATCTTTTAAAAATAAGCGTATATCGGGCATAAAAACACAGCCGGCCGGACTGTGGAAAAGCGTGCGTCCCGAACTTCCGGGTCCTCACACGTGCAAATGCGGTGACGTCAGAGCGACTCCTCCCGACGTTTCGTCTCAACAAGGATGTGTTCACGGGGTAAGGAGACGCTCTGAATCACCGCGTAATATCGAAAAAGGGGCGGGGCTAGCCTCGGGAGGGATCCAATGATAGCCGCATAGCCTCCATCTTGGTTCCTGGAAACCCGCAGTAAACACCCATGGTAATCACTGAACGGGGTAAGGAAAACATAGAGCATTAAGATATGGCTAGACAATCTAGCTCAGCTTACCTCAACACGGCATTTGTAATTACACAGCCGGTGGAAGTAAAGCCTAAAACGCGGAGAGAGGAAGAATAGTACAACCTCGATCCTACAGTAACAGTCCTGCAGCATACTTAAATGCTACGGGACGACATATTCCTTATAATTATCCAAAATCATTAGTCAGTAATTAAAAGTAAAAAATTATATAAAACTAAAAAAAAAAAGTAAAAAAAGGCTGCGGCTGACTGAATCCATCCCCGGTCAATCCCAGTCATAAATCCATGTAATACATCAGTACACAATATTAACAATCATCTCCCTCTAAGTGCGAGAGAACACATTTAACCTAAAAGAACATTAGCAATACATATTGACAGTATATAAATTTTCCTTATTGACCACCCCTCATTGTAAAAAGGGGTTAAGACCATCTATTCAGACATAGTGCTCAGACAGATCATATGAAAAAATGACCCATTACGAGTTATCTAAAAAGCAGTTCAGGTCTACTTCAATGTTCAACCCGAAGGGAGTGTAACATTTCATCTTATGTATCCAGGACATCTCGGTCCTGGAAATACTCCTCACCAAATCACTCCCCCTCCAATGTGCGGTGAACTTATCAATCCCCAAAAATATAGTACCCTTGGGGTTTTGATCATGAGCAATCAGGTAGTGCTTGGACACAGAATGTTCCGTAAAGCCACTCCTGATATTCGCAATATGCTCATTTAACCGCACATGGAGGGGGCGTTTGGTCCTACCCATGTACTGCAAACCACAGGGACACAGAAGATGAAGAAAATGCGGGACGAGGAGGTCGACGGACAGAGAAGAAGATGGGAGAAGACGGCAAGACGGCAAGATGTGGACGAGAAGACCCAAGAAAGAAGCAGAGGAAGAAACCCGAATGAAAGAAGAAGAAGGAACCGCGGAAAGAAGATTTTATTAAAGGAATTGTCAAAAACCGGCTACTGTCATTTTTCACACTTTTGTCACTTTTTTTTTGTAAAATGGTCGGGGTACAATGTACCCCATTACCATTTCACATAGGGAGGGGCCAGGATCTGGGGGTCCCCTTTGTTAAAGGGGTCTTCCAGATTCTGAAAAGCCCCCCGCCCGCAGACCCCCACAACCACCGGGCAAGGGTTGTGGGGATGAGGCCCTTGTCCCCATCAACATGGGGACATCCTCCCCATGTTGAGGGCATGTGGCCTGGTACGGTTCAGGAGAGGGGGGGGCCGCACTCTGTCCCCCCCTCTTTTCTGCGGCCGGCCAGGTTAACGTGCTCGGATAAGGGTCTGGTGTGGATTTTTAGGGGGACTCCACGCCATTTTTTTTTTAAATTTGGGGTGGAGTTCCCCTTAAAATCCACACCAGACCAGAAGGGCCTGGTATGGATATTTGGGGGGACCCCACGCCATTTTTTTTTTGGTTTTTACGGCGGGGTTCCCCTTAATATCCATTCCAGACCTGAAGGGCCTGGTAATTTAATTTGGGGGGACCCCCATACATTTTTTTTTTTTTTTTTAGTTTTAATGAGCAATGACTGTATTCTTTATAGCCATGAGTACTTTAAACTTACTTTTTTTTCACTTCAGAAATGACATCTTGTACAGGGACAGTTCTAAGCACGGGAAACTTGTGTGTAAACCCCCTCCCCCTGTATGAAATTTAAAGGAATATTTCACTTTTATTATTTCACTTTAACCACTTCCATACCGCGCCTATTCTGGCACTTCTCTCCTTCATGTAAAAATTATATTTTGTTCCTGGGAAATTACTCAGGACCCCCAAACATTATATATAATTTTTTAGCAGACACCCTAGGGAATAAAGTGGCGGACATTTTTTATTTGATTTCCAGCGGCATTTGCGCAATAATTATTCTAATGCCTTTTTTTTTGCCCAAAAAAAAACCACGGTCCATGAATTTAAAAATAACCAAACAGTAAAGTTAGCCCAATTTTTATGGATAATGTGAAAGATGATGTTACACCGAGTAAATAGATACCGACTTGTCACACAATCATGGAATGGCGCCAAACTTCGGGACATAAAAATATCCATAGGCGATGCTTGTTTTTTTTTTTTTACAGGTGACCAGTTCAGAGTTACAGAGGAGGTCTAGGGCTAGAATTATTGCTCTCGCTCTAAGGCATGCGTCAATACCTCACATGTGTGGTTTGAATGGTGTTTACATATGTGGGGACTTACATGCATATTCGCTTCTGAGTGCGAGCTTCTAGGGACAGGGCCGTTTATTTTTTTGTGTTTTTTAGCTCATATTTTTCTTCTTTCACTTTTTTGTCACTTTTTTGGATTTCGGATCACTTTTCTTCCTATTACAAGGAATGTAAACATCCCTTGTAATAGGACTAGTGTGTGACAGGTCCTCTTTATGGAGAGAGGCGGGGTCAATAAGGCTGGAAAGCATGGTATTGGAAAAAAAAAAAGATCTCATGCTTTCAGCTGCAATCATGTTCGTTCAGCACAGTGGTGTAGTGTATAGCACTTTGACCTAGCAGCAAAAGAGTCGTCGGTTCGAATCCCGCCCGTGACAGCATCTGCATGGAGTTTGCATGTTCTCCCTGTGCCTGTGTGGGTTTCCTCCCACAATATAAAAACATGCTGTAAATCGGATCCGGTATAAATAAGCCCTAATATGCAGTAGTATATTTAGGATTTGTGCTGCCCTAGGCCTGACTACATTTCTGCACCTCCTAATAGAAAAATGACCCACCCCTTCCTGTCAAAGCCACACCCTGTTTTTGTATCACCCGCCCAGGAATTTTCAGGGCACACACACACACTAGTTCTGGGGGGGGGGGGGGAGGGGGTTACTGGACTCCCTTAATTTGCATAGTTTTTCTCTCACTTCCTGTTTGGCTATGGGGCAGGAAGTGAAGGCAAATGTCCCCAATTGGACACAGATAATACAAAATAAACTGACAGGGCCTATAACCCTCCCTCACTCTATCCAAAATTAAAGAAAATAAAAAGTGTTGATTATAGTTCTAGTCAGGGGCGGACTGACCATTGAGTCACTCGGGCACTGCCCGAGGGCCACATGCCACTAGGGGGCCCCCATCAGGGTTGCCAGGCTCAGTAAAACCAGGGACAGTATGTAAAAATCTTTTATTTTTTTAGATCTGTCCCTGATATTTCCGAAACTGACATGCTTTTAATGTGAATATCCCAAGATTTTAGCTGCCCTGCCTCTGCACTGCCTCCTGGCGTGGTGGCCATCTGTAAGCCAGAGGGGCCCCATAATCTTCTATTGCCCGGGGGCCCCATGAGTTGTCAGTCCGCCCCTGGTTCTAGTTTAAGCACAAATTTCATAGAGTTTTATTGAGAGGCCTAAGAAAATATAACCATGCCAATAGGCCAGGATACAGTGTGGCTAATATGTATGAATGTGTGTGTTAGAGCACCCCACCCAATGTTAACTAAAAAATTATTAATTTGCAAATAAGTATTATCTGCTAATTTTTTGGGGGATGTCTGCACCCCTGATAGTGACAACATTTGTGAGGTGTCTTCACCCTTTCTAATTCATTCACTTCCTGTCACATAGCCAAACAGGAAGTGAGGGTAAAACCTTACTAATATCTTTTCTTGGGGACACAGAGATCAATCTAAATAGTTTCCCCATTATGTAAATTGCACTCTAGCATTTTGCTGTGTACACCCCAAATTATTAGGGATCTTGGACTTTGGGGTCCATTTACTAAAGGCAAATCCACTTTGCACTACAAGTGCAAAGCAAGGAAGAAAACAAAACAACTTTGCTTCTACAGGATTGGATGTTAAAACCATCAGTGCTTCCTCTCTGATTTTCAGCAACTATGCTTGTACTGCAGAGTGGCTTTGCCTTTACTAAACCCCAAACGAAATAATCATTTGGGGCAGGGATCCTCAAACTACGGCCCTCCAGCTGTTGTAGAACTACACATCCCATGAGGCCTTGTAATGCACTGACATTCACAGACATGACTAGGCATGATGGGAATTGTAGTTCCTGAACAACTGGAGGGCCGTAGTTTGAAGACCCATGATTTGGGGTGTACACAGCAGTGCTGGAGTGCAATTTGCTTAATGGGGACACTAGTTAGATTGACCTGTGTCCCCAAGAAAAGACACTGGTAGGGTTTTAACCTCACTTCCTGTTCAGCTGTGTGACAGGAAGTGAAGCCAATTTTAAGAAAAGGGACACAAAGCTCAACCCAAAAAAAAACACAAAGCAGGGGTTCTAACACTCACTTGGCTTCCCTCAAACACCCACAATTAGAATAGGATTGCCTTGCGCTAGATTTAAGCACAGTGCTGTAAATCAGCACGTCAAGCATGTCCACCAATAGCAAAAACAGGCCATGTTTGCAGGTTTTACTTCATCTTGCACATGTGCTTTAAAAGACAGTCTGGACAGCAATTCTTGATAAGAGAAATCCACAAAACATGTCCTGTCGGGGGTACTTGAGGGCTGAGGACCACTGCAGAAAAAAGAAAATACTTACCAGTTTGTCTTTAATTTCCTCGAGATTAAACATGGCAAACATTTCATGCCTACACACCAGGAAAGAAGCTTAGACAAAAATCACACATAATTTGTTAGGCCCAAACCTATTTCAGCTGCAGCTGTCAAAATATAGCATGAAAAAGTAACAAAAAACAAACTTCCAAATTTTAAAGTAATTTTTATTGGTCAACAAAACAAGGAAAGCAAAAAAAGACAAACAGACACACAAACAAAAATACATTTCAAAAATCAAAATAAACATAGTTTTAACGTCACAACATCTTGACAAATTTTTCATAAAATAAGGCCGCATAGACAAATACATCAAAGTGAACATCATTTAAAAATAAACAAAAACCATTGGTAAAATAAAAAAAACCATGCAACAAACCACATTTGTGTTTAGCAACAGCATTTCTGCCAGCCTGCCCCTTCTGAGGGCAGCTGAGGAATGATCGATCCATGCTTTTTATAACAGTGCTAGTAATGAAGCAATTGAAATCACATGAACAAATTGCAGTCTCTAGTTTGGGTGAGCTTGTAATTGCGCACACCTGGTATTAACCCAAACCACGCTCTATGAGCATCCAAGGGATTTTCACCTTTTAAAAAGAAAGGATAATTTTTTTCCAAGTGTCTGAGCAGACTCAGTTCATCACACATGTAGGAACAAAGCTGCAATGGCATGAGAGCTTTTTTTTTTTTTCCCCTGATCGGGCCAGTTTTTGTGATTCGGTACGGCGTCGCTTTAACTGACAATTGCGCAGTCGTGCGACGTGGCTCCCAAACAAAATTGGCAACCTTTTTTTTTCCCACAAAGAGAGCTTTATTTTGGTGGTATTTGATCACCTCTGCGTTTTTTGAATTTTTAGAGCTATAACCAAAAATAGAGTGACAATTAAAAAAAAAAAAAAAGAATAATTTTGACTTTTTGCTATAATAAATATCCCTAAAAATATATATTCTAAAAAATAAATAAATCCCTCAGTTTAGGCCGATACATATTCTACATCTTTTTGGTTCCAAAAAAATCGCAATTAGCGTTTATTGATTGGTTTTGGCAAAAGTCTCCAAAATATGGCATTTTTGTTATATTTTTTTTTTAACTAGTTATTGCTGCGATCAGCGATTTTTATCGGTACTGCGACATTATGGCGGACACATCGGACACTTTTTTGGAACCATTGGCATTTTTCTAGCGATCAGTGCTCTAAAAATGCATTGCTTACTATAAAAATGCCACTGGCAGGGAAGGGGTTAACACTAGGTGCGAGGGAGGGGTTAAATATGTTCCCTGGGTGTGTTCTAACTGAAGGGGGGGTGGGACTGACATGGGTAAATGACAGATCGCTGTTCATGAAGGGGAACTCCAGACCAAAAAAAAAATGTGGGTTCCCCTTCAGGTGCATACCAGGCTCTTTGGCTTGGTCTGGAACATAAGGGGTTAAACCCGCGCCGAAAACCAGCGTGGGGTCCCCCCCCAAGATGCAGACCAAGCCCTTATCCCAGGCACGCAGTCTGGCCGGACAGGAATGGGGTCGGGGGCGAGCGAGCGCCCCCCCTCCTGAGCCGTACCAGACCGCATGCCCTCAACATGGGGGAGTGTGTGCTGTGGGGGAGGGGGGCACTGCCCCCCCACCCCAAAGCACTCTTGTCCCCATGTCGATAGGGACAAGAGCCTCTTCCCGACAACCCTGGCCGTGGTTGTCGGGGTATGCGGGCGGGGGGCTTATCAGAATCTGAGAGGCGCCTTTAATAAGGGGGCCCCCAGATTCCGGCCCCCACCCTATGTGAAGGAGTATGGGGTACATTGTACCCCTACCCATTCACCTGGGGAAAAAAATGTAAAGAAATAAAACACAACACACATTAATAAATTAATTTATTAGTCTGCCGGGGGTCTTCTGCCGGGGCCCACCACCCCATTAGGCCCCGGGCTTCGCCGTCTTCTGCCGGAGCCCCCTTCACCATGAGGCTCCTGCCTATGGGGGAGGGCTCTGTTGCTTTCTGCGGGGGGGTTCACCTACCCCCCCGTCTTCAGCGCCGTCTTTCACCGGGACCCCCTTCACCAGTGAGGCTCCTTGCCTTTGGGGGAGGGTCCCGGGCTTCATCGGTTTCTGCGGGGGGGTGCACCTGCATCCCCCCGTCTTCAGCGCCGTCTTTCACCGGGACCCCCTTCACCAGTGAGGCTCCTTGCCTTTGGGGGAGGGTCCCGGGCTTCGTCGGTTTCTGCGGGGGGGTGCACCTGCACCCCCCCCCCGTCTTCAGCGCCGTCTTTCACCGGGACCCCTTCACCAGTGAGGCTCCTTGCCTTTGGGGGAGGGTCCAGGGCTTCTACAGTGTTTTCCGCCCGCGGGCTTCTGCGATGCCTTCCGCTTCTGCCTGTCTCCTCCGCGGAGCACAGGGCTTTCTTCCGCCGGAGGGCGCCACCCTCCGGGCTTCTGCGATGCCTTCCGCTTCTGCCTGGCTCCTCCGGGAGCACAGGGCTTGTCTCCGCTGTGTTCTCCCTTCTCTTCCATTCGATGTTGACACAACGAGGTTCCGTGCTGGAATGCCGTCTGAGCAGCGGGCATCGACTTATATAGGGCAATGCCACCATGTGACCTCAACCCATGTGACATCACATTCCCATCATGCCCAGGGAATGTGATGTCACATGGGTTGAGGTCACATGGTGGCATTGCCCTATATAAGTCGATGCCCGCCGCTGACACGGCATGTCAGCGCGGAACCTCGTCATGTCAACATCCAATGGAAGAGAAGGGAGAGGACAGCGCAGACAAGCCCTGTGCTCCCGGAGGAGACAGGCAGAAGAAGGAAGAGAGAAGAAAGAAGACGGAAGAAAGCCCTGGCTCCGCGGGGAGCCAGGCAGAAGAGGGAGCAGAGAAAAGACCGGGGAGTTGGCACACCCCCGGCAGAAGACCAGGAAGACCGGAACCCTGGCGGAAGGCACCGGAAAGACCGGGGGATAGGCGCCATCCCCCGGCAGAAGTCGCCGAAGTCCGGATGGCCCCCCCCTAATGTAAAAGAGCTTAAATGGGGTGGGGGCCCCCGGCGGAAGGCTCCGGAGAGGACCGAGGGATGGCGCCCTCCCCTGGCAGAAATCACCAAAGCCCAGGGTCCCGGCAGAAGATCGGGAGAGAAGAAACCCCCCCTTGTGAAAGAGCTAAAGAAGAAAGGGGGGGCTCCGGAGCTGATTAATAAAATATTTTATTCTGTGTGGTGTTTTATTTAACTTTACATTTCCCCCAGGTGAATGGGTAGAGGTACGATGTACCCCATACTCATTCACATAGGGTGGGGGGCCGGCATCTGGGGGCCCCCTTATTAAAGGGAGCTCGCAGATTCCGATTAGCCCCGCCCGCATACCCCGACAACCAATGGCAAGGGTTGTCGGGAAGAGGCTCTTGTCCCTATCGACATGGGGGCAAGAGTGCTGTGGGGTGGGGGGGCAGTGCCCCCCTCCCCCACAGCACACACTCCCCCATGTTGAGGGCATGCGGTCTGGTACGGCTCAGGAGGGGGGGGCGCTCGCTCGTCCCCACCCCCATTCCTGTCCGGGCCAGACTGCGTGCTTGGGATGAGGGCTTGGTTTGGATCTGGGGGGGGAACCCTGCGCCGAATCGGCGCGGGTTTAACCCCTCACGTTCCGGACCAAGCCTAAGAGCCTAATGTAGCCCTGGAGGGGGACCCGCGCCGATTTCAAGTTTGAAATTTGGCGCGGAGTTCCTCTTCATGGCTGAAAACAGCTCGGAGATTCCCGTGCGCCGCGTCACGCAGCGCAATCACGGGTACGCCGCTTGGTATTTACCAAGATTTTCACGGCGTAATGACATGGCGCACGGGAAGCTCCGAAATTTCTCTCTACGCATGCCCAGTATGCAAATGAACCTCCCGAGGTTCAGGCGCACTGTGCAAGCGTACGGGGATCTGTTTTCAAAAAACACTTTCACTTTCAATTCGGCCCGCCAAACACATTCAAACACATGTCACTTCACTTCCCCTGCATCCCCCCACCTCCCCCCCTAATAAACTCCCGCCCAAACCCCCGCAATTTTCATTTCAATGTGCCGTGCGCCAGGTCTATCAGGCGCACCATGCGCCCTCTCCTGGGCGCACGGAGCACATTAGTAACTAGGGAAATACACTGCACTAGCAGCGTATTTCTTTAGTAAATGACCAAACGGCTGCTACTCCTGCTTTTACTCCATGAGTCATGGAGTAAAGGCTTTGGTAAATCAGCCCCTGTGTCTCTATCTATCTCTCTCTATCTCTAACTGTCTGACTGCTCCTCTCTTTCACAAAGCCGGAACACACTACACGAGGCCGCCGTGCAGGCTGCCTTTTATAGTGTGGGGCGTGTACTAATCCCCCTGAGCCATAATTGGCCAATTATGGCTCTTCGTTTTTTTCGCGCTGTGATTGGCCAAGCATGCGGGACATACAGCATGCTTGGCCAATCATCAGCGCTCAACGCCGCAGTGAATTATGGGACGTTTTGTGTCACTCGAATTTGGCGCGAACGACCCGTTTTGTTCGAGTTTCGACGAACGATCGAACGACCGATGTTCGAGTCGAACATACGTTCGTATCGAACGCGAAGCTCATCCCTATTCCTGAGGGAATAATCAGGAAGTGAATGTGTGGTGGAAAAATGTGCTTGAGAGGGGCTACTATGCTGAAAGGATTGGGTGGGACAAGGGTTAAAAAGCTGCTTGTGCTTACAAAGTTGTACTGAAATCGTACTGAAATCGTGTCTATATTATTCAGGTACGATTTGCATGCTACTTGAGGGTTTAACATTGAGGTCCATGGACATCAACTTGCATGGAAGTTAGACCAAAGTAGTGCAGGGAATACTTTGAAGTCGGCACTACTTAAAGTCATGCCAGTATGAATGGTGTTCATTGAAAATCATGGAGAATGACTTGTCATACGATATTGCAGTACAAAATCGTGAGACAAGTCGTATAAGTGTGAAAGGGCCCTGAGAAGGTCAATCACGTATCTACAATATATTGACAAAAAGTTTAGACATACAGTAATCATGACAATATGACAATCTGACAATATGACAATGACAGCAATTTACTGACAAAAGATGCATATAGCATGTATACTTACATGTTGTATGAAAATATAATATGCATAACATTCCACAGAATACTAAAAACAAGAAAAACTGAGCAGGAACACTGGGGAAAGTTAACACCTGATAATGCTGAAGCCGAAGAGAGCCATAACCCCATAAATAAGGACAGTAGGGGTATTCATATAGATTTGTTTCATTGATACTTGTATGTATATGATATATATGTCCCTTAAACCATGTATTTTTACATATACTAGGCATTAAACTCATTGGGCCAGATTCATGTAGATCAGCGGATCTTTAGATCCGCTCGATCTACGTGTTTTACGATCCGCCGGTGCAATTTAGCGAGGCTAGTGCAGTATTCATCAAGCACTTACCTCGAAAATTGCATCGTCGGATCGTAACTCCCCCGGCGGAATTCAAATCAAATTCCGCGGCTAGGGGGAGTGTACAATTTAAATCAGGCGCGTTCCCGCGCCGATTTAACTGCGCATGCGCCACCGGCGAAATTTCCCAGTGCTCATGCTCCAAATGACGTCGCTAGGAGCTTGTTAGCGGCGGGTACGTCAATTGCGGCCCATCCGTATTCCGGATCGACTTACGCAAACAACGTAAAAATGTGAATCTCGGCGCGGGAACGACGGCCATACTTAACATTAGCTACCCCTCATATAGCAGGGGTAGCTATCCGCCGGAAGAAGCCGAATGCAAACGACATTAAAAAAAGCGACTGGCGGGCGTACGGACTTGAATCGGCGGTTCTACTCATTTGCATATCCGACGCGTAAAAAAAAGCGACGACACCTAGCGGCCGGCGGTAGATTGCAGCCTAAGATTCGACTGGTGTAAGTCACTTACACCAGTCGGATCTAAGGGAGATCTATGAGGAATCTGATTCTATGAATCAGCCTCATAGATCCGACCGTCGGCTCTCACAGATACGACGGCGGATCTCAGAGATACGACGGCGGATCAGGAGATCTGCCGTCGTATCTCTTGATAAATCTGCCCCAGCGTAAGTCCTACCTTTTGATGTAAAGATTGTAGCTGTTTATTCAAGGGTAGATAGAGCGCATTAAAAGTCAAGTGGCCTTAGAGAAGATGGGGAGACACGAATACCACCTACAAATTAATCAATGGTGACTGGAAAGATGGCAACAAGCTTTTTAATCGTATCTTAGGGCCCTGACGAGGGCATTCAATCGAGGTTGGAAGTTGGAGGAAAGAAGGTTTCATCAGAAATTTTGTAGACTTTACTTTAGAGCAACAAAAATATCAGCTTTGAGGTATTGACAAATTAAAAAACCTTTTAGTTGTTTTCCTCAATGAGCACAGGAAATCAAGTATTTCTCACAAAAAAGTATTGCAGTAACACATGTTTTGCTATACACATGTTTATTCCCTGTGTGTGTATGGGAACAAAACAAAAAAAGGGAGGAAAAAAATCTAATTGGACATAATGTCACACAAAACTCCAAAAATGGGCTGGTCAAATTTCTTGGCACCCTTAACTTAATATTTGGTTGCACACCCTTTGGAAAAAATAACTGAAATCAGTCGCTTACTATAACCCTTCCTTTGCAAACTGCTCCTGGTCTCTCTTATTGGAAGGGTGCCTTTTCCCAGCAGCAATTTTAAGATTTCTCCACAGGTGTTCAATGGGATTTAGATCTGGACTCATTGCTGGCCACTTTAGAACTCTCCAGCGCTTTGTTGCCATGCATTTCTGGGTGCTCTTTGACGTACCATATTTTCCGGCGTATAAGACGACTTTCTGGATGCAAAAAAATGCATCCAAAGTCGGGGGTCGTCTTATACGCCGGGTACGGTCTCTGCCATCACTCACTTTTTTCCTGAATAGGCGGTGCGGTGAGGTGACAGTCTCCGCGCTGCCAGCGTCAATGATTTAAAAGACGCTCCTTCTTCTCAGCGTGTTCTGTGATAGGTGGAACACAAATCTTCCCAGCAGCGCCTCTGTTCTGTGTTCCTCCTATCACAGATGCCTTCTCATCCTCGGACGAGATGAGAAGACGTCCCTGATAGGCGGAACACAGAACAGAGGCGCTGCTGGGAAGATTTGTGTTCCGCCTAACACAGGACAGTCTGAGGAGAAGGCGTGTCTTTTAAATCATTGACGTGCGCAGCACGGAGACTGTCACCGCACCGCACCGCCTGAAAAAAAGTGAGTGATGGCACTGGGGGGCAAGTTCAGGCACAGTGGGGGCAAGTGATGGCACAGAGAGGGGGCAAGTGATGGCACAGAGAGGGGGCAAGTGATGGCACAGAGAGGGGGCAAGTGATGGCACAGTGGGGGCATGTAATGTAATGGCACAGTGAGGAATGTAATGTAATGGCACAGTGAGATTTGAAAAAGCCTGTTTCTGTCAGCGGTTCTGGCTACCCCTCAGCTTGTGAGTCTATCTCATATATTAGTTTCACCTCTTAAGTTGCATTAGTGAAATAAATTAACTTTTGCACGGTATTCAAATTTTTCGAGTATCACCTGTACAATATTAAAATAGAACTCCTGGCAAACACCTAGATACAAATGTAAAGAACTATAATGTTCACCCCCCCCCCAATAGGAGCCACTTGGTATGATGGGTTCTCTGTTCTGCCTGTTAAATACGCTGTTCCCTCTGGCACACCTGGTTATATGACAGAGGGCTGCACACACCTGTAAAACTTAAGTATTAGTATACTACAACACCATATTAGCGTACAGGAAATAGGCCACAGGCTTTTTGATGGTAGCTAAAGTAGGTATATTATTGCAAGGCATGATAAATGAGAAGCAAAAAAACAATAAACAAATTAATGAATACATTGAATGGGTTAACAGGGGTGTCAAACTTAATTTCACTGTGGGCCGCATCAGCATTATGGTTGCCTTCAAAGGGCAGGTTGTATCTGTAAAACTATATAAATATATCTACTCTTTATCATATAAATATTTGCCTCTGCATTCGATTATTACTAGGAAACATAGGGCCAAATTCTCAAAAACGCCGCCTAACTTAACTTTCAGCAGTTAAGTTACACAGGCGTTAAATTTCTACCTAAGTGCCCGATCTTCAAAGCACTTACCTAGAAATTACACGCTGTGTAACTTAAGTGCCTCCCTCGCAAGGCGGTCGTCTTCTCGAGGGGGCGATTACAATTTAAATGAGGCGCGCTCCCGCGCCGGCCGTACTGCGCATGCGTGTGACGTATTTTTCCCGACGTGCAGCGCGCGAACGTAATTTACGCCGGGCTTTGTGGATTGCGACGGGACAATAAAGTTGCGATGGGTGAAAAAAAAAACGCGCCGGGAAATAAAATTCATATTTAAAAAAAAAACGCGGCGATCGAAAAAAAGGTCTGGTTTTACATGGTGGACTAACTTTCCACAATGCTTAAAAGCTTTGTGGATCTGCTTAAGTCCTCATTTGCATACGCAAAGCTGCATTTCAATGAGAAATGCCCCCAGCGGCGGATGCGGTACTGCATCCTAAGATCTGACAGTGTAAGTGTCTTACAGATTTCAGATCTTCTGCCTAACTTTGGAAAAATCCTTTTGAGGATCGTTTCCAAAGTTAGGCACAGAGATACGCAGGCTGAACAGCAGTTCCGCCTGCGTATCTCTTTTGAGAATTTGGCCCATAAGACTTATGCCCCGTACACACAAACGGAATTTCTGTCAGGATAAACTTTAACAGATTTTTCAGATGGAATTCCATTCAAGCTGTCTTGCATACACACTGTCACACCAAATTCTGATCATCCAAAACGCGGTGACATACAACACTACGACGAGCCAAGAAAAATTAAGTTCAATGTGTTGACTTGATTCTGAGCATGCGTGTTTTTTTTCTCCGTCGGAGTTCCATACAGACGAATTTTTGTATTTTAGTAATTTGAATTGCTTTAGTTTTAGTCGTATTTTAGTAGACTAAAATAGTGTTAGTTTTAAGGATGAGCCGAACACCCCACAGTTCGGTTTGCACCAGAACCTGCGAACAGACAAAAAATTGGTTCGAACGCGCGAACACCGTTAAAGTCTGTGGGACACGAACATGAAAAATCAAAAGTGCTAATTTTATAGGCTTATATGCATGGTATTGTCATAAAAAGTTTGGGAGCCTGGGTCCTGCCCCAGGGCACATGTATCAATGCAAAAAATAAAAATTTAAACGCCAGTTTTTTTCGGGAGCAGTGATTTTAATAATGCTTAAAGTGAAACAATAAAAGATAAATGTTCCTTTAAATTTCATACCTGGGAGGTGTCTATAATATGCCTGTAAAGTGGCGCATTTTTCCCATGTTTAGAACAGTTCCTGCGCAAAATTACATTTCTAAAGGAAAAAAGGTAATTTAAAACTACTCGCGGCTATAATGAATTGTCGGGTCCCGGCAATACAGATAAAATTAATTGAAAAAAAAACAGCATGGGTTCCCCCTTAGTCCATTTCCAGGTCCCTCAAAATCCATACCAGACTCTTCAGGTCTGGTATAGATTTTAAGGGGAACCCCACGCCAAAATAAAAAAAAATGGCGCAGGGTTCCCCCAGAAATCCATACCAGACCCTTATCTGAGCACGCAACCTGGCAGGCCGCAGGAAAAGAGGGGGAGAGAGAGTGCCTCCCCCTCCTGAACCGTACCAGGCCACATGCCCTCAACATGGGAAGGATGCTTTGGGGTCCAAAGCACCATGTCCCCATGTTGATGGGTACAAGGGCCTCATCCCCACAACCCTTGCCCGGTGGTTGTGGGGGTATGCGGGCGGAAGGCTTATCAGAATCTGGAAGCCCCTTTAACAAAGGGGACCCCCAGGTCCCGGCCCCCCCATTTCACAAAAAAAGAGTAATAAATGGCAAAAAAAACACAGGCAACAGCTTGGGACAAGTTCTTTATTAAAAAAAAAAAAAATCCAGTGATGTACATCCATTCTCGAGCGGAGGATACAGAGAAAAATAAAACGCTGACACGATTCGCCTCCATGGGAGGTTCCCATCGAATGACACTACACCCGCCATGACAGATCTTAAATAGCTGAGGGCGGGGCCATCCATCACGTGCTTGGGTGACCCCGCCCCCTCTGACGTAACAGGATAACGCTGTGGGGTTACCAAGTGACATGTACAAGTGACCCCGCTCCCTCTGACTCCACAGGAAGGGAGGCGGGATCACCCGTACATGTCACTCAGTAACCCTGCTGCATTTCCCGTGGCGTCAGAGGGGATAGGAGTCACCCACGCACGTGAAGGATGGCCTCGCCCTCAGCTACATGTCACTTGGTAACCCCACAGCGTTTCCCTGTTACGTTAGAGGGGGCGGAGTCACCCACGCACGTGATGGGTGGCCCCACCCTCAGCTGTCAGAACCTGTACTCACCGAGACCGAGATGCTGAGGGCGGCTCACCTTTGCGACCCTGTGCAGACCACTCCCTGGAGTTGGGACAGAGGAGGGACGGCACAAGGAGGCACCGGCGCCGGGAGCTGGCAGGAAGACTTGGTGCAGCTGACAGAAGCAGGGCAGGTGCAGAAGACTGGAAACAAGCGTTGGTCAGGCAGGAACCGGTAGGTGAGTCTGGTAGGGTCCACAGGAGATGAGGGCAAATCCGAGTCACAGGCCGAGGGTCAAGGGCAGGAGAGTTCAGAGGGAGTCCATGAGAGCAAGCCAAGGTCAAGGGGCAGGAGACAACAGCAATCCAGGTAACGTTAGCCAAAGGGTCAGAGGTTCCAGGTGAGAGGAGAGTCGTCAGGAATTCCGGGTCAAAACAGGCAGGTACGGCAACAGGTAAACACATAGGAGCTGAAGACAAACCAGCAACCTGTTCAGGGAAGGCTGCTGGTTTAAATAGGAATGTCCGGCCTCTGATTGGCCCCAGGGTTGCCGCATACGTGCACGTGCGCGCTTCCACGCACACGGCGCGCTGCCGTACCGCGCATGCGTGCGCGCAAACCACGCACAGGCATGCGCCGAAATGTCATTCTACTGGACATGTGCGGGAATCTGTCAGAGATGGAGCTAGTACCCTGACAGTGCCCCCCCCCAAGGGGCGGACTCCGGACGCCCAAACTGGTCATTAACTCCGGGTGTTCCAGGTGAAAGGCCCGAATCAGGCGAGGGGCATGGAGATTCCGGGAAGGCTCCCAAGAGTTATCTTCAGGGGGATATCCCTTCCACTTTATAAGGTATTGCAACTGCCTTCCTCTTTTCCTGCAACTCAAGATAGCCTCCACCTCAAATTCTTTTTCACCCTCAATCTCCACTGGTGGAGGTGGCAGTTCTTCTCTACCGTTGAAGGGGTCAGACACAACGGGCTTAAGCAGAGAGGCGTGAAACACAGGGTGGATCTTGTAGGACCTGGGTAAAGCCAACTCAAAAGCTACTGGGTTGATTTCTCGCCTGATCTCAAATGGCCCGATGAACCTTGGACCCAGCTTCCGAGAGGGAATAGGTAACTTGAGGTTGATGGCGGATAGCCAGACCTTCTCACCCACTTTGAAGACAGGGCAATCCTTCCTCCCCTTGTCATGGAACCTCTTATAGTCCTGCTGAGCTTGCTGCATGCTTTCCTGTAACTTCTGAAAGTTTTGCTGGATGCAGGTCACACGTTCCTGGACCGCTGGCACAGATGTTTCCGGGATGGAGTCCGGCAAAAAGGAAGGGTGGAAACCGAAGTTAGCCCAGAACGGGGTTTGGTTTGTGGAAGAATGTATGGAATTATTGTAAGCGAACTCGGCTGTAGATAACAAGGAGGACCAATCGTCTTGGGAGACTGAGCAAAAGCATCGTAGATACTGTTCTAGCGTTTGATTAGTGCGCTCTGTCTGGCCATTACTTTGAGGGTGATAGGCCGAGGACAGACAGATCTTCACTTCCAAAGCTCTGCAAAGTTCCTTCCAAAATTTGGATGTGAATTGAGTACCTCTGTCAGATACTATGCTTTTGGGCACTCCATGGAGCTTGATAATCTCTTTAAAAAAGATTTTGGCTGTGTCTGCCGCGGAGGGCGCACCCACCATGGGCAAAAAATGCGCCATCTTGGACAGACGGTCCACTACGACTAGGATCGTGGTAAACCCGGCTGAAGGAGGCAAATCGACAATAAAGTCCATGGAGATGTCAATCCAGGGCCGTTCTGGGATAGGAAGGGGTTTCAGCAGCCCCCAGGTCTTCGTGTTTGGCCCCTTACTCCGCTGGCAGCGAATGCAGGAAGAGACATAATCCTTGCAGTCGGACCTCCATTTAGGCCACCAGAAGGAGCGAGAGATCAGTTCGGAAGTTTTACGGGTACCAAAATGGCCAGCCAATTTACGATCATGGAAGGTGCTGAGGATTAACTGTCTTGCCTCTGTTGGAACAAAAATCTTCCCACGAGACCACAGCAGGTCGTCCTTTTTCTCCAAGGAGGAAACCTCATGATCAGGGCACCGTTGGCATGCGGTCTTTAGAGCAGTCAACAAATCTGTTTGAGGGAGAAGCAAAAAATTTTGAGGTGACAGGATCGTGCTGGGCTCGGAAGTATCGGGCGTCTCTGGAAACATCCTGGAGAGGGCATCAGCTTTTCCATTTTTTGCGCCAGGACGATAGGTAATATGGAAATTGAAGCGAGCAAAAAAAAGAGCCCAACGGGCTTGTCTGGGCCTAAGGCGTTTTGCAGACCGTAAGTATTCCAGGTTCCTGTGGTCAGTGAAAATGATAATGGGATGCGCTGCCCCCTCCAGCAGGTACCTCCACTCCTCCAGTGCAAATTTTATGGCCAGTAGTTCTCTATCGCCTACGTCGTAATTGCGCTCAGGAGGACTTAGTTTCCGAGAGGCGTAGGCTACTGGGTGAAGAAGCGACTTCGGTCCCTGTCTCTGGGAAAGAATAGCGCCTGTAGCAGATTCCGAGGCGTCCACTTCTAGAACAAAGGGTAACGTAGAATCCGGATGACAAAGTACAGGTGCCGAGGTAAAGGCCGTTTTGAGTTTGATAAAGGCCTCCTGAGCCTCTTGTGGCCACTGGAAGCGGTGCCCCTGGCGGGTCAACTTGGTGATGGGAGAAACAATTGATGAAAAACCGATGATGAATCGTCTATAAAAATTGGCGAAGCCAATGAAGCGCTGAACGCCCTTTTTGTCTGTTGGAGGTGCCCACTCCTGAATAGCACTGATTTTCTGGGGATCCATGGCTACCCCATGCACAGAAATGATAAATCCTAAAAATTGCACTGATGTCTTTTCGAACTCGCATTTTTCTGATTTGAGATAAAGCCGGTGTTGTCTCAAGATGGTGAGAACCTGCCTGACATGTTGCCGATGTAATTCTTTTGTGGCTGAAAAGATGAGAATATCGTCCAAGTAGACTACGAGGCAGTCATCTAAAAATTGTCGAAAAATGTCATTGACTAGATGCTGGAAGGTGGCGGGCGCATTACAGAGCCCAAAGGGCATGACCAGATACTCGAAGTGCCCGAATCTGGACCTGAAAGCAGTCTTCCACTCATCTCCTGCCCTTATTCGGACCAAATTGTAGGCGCCCCGGAGGTCCAATTTAGAAAAAACCTGAGCTGATCGGAACCTTTGAAAGAGCTCAGGGATTAGAGGCAGCGGGTACCGGTTCTTGATGGTAATTTTGTTTAACTCCCTATAATCAATGCAGGGTCTAAGCGATCCATCTTTTTTCTCGACAAAGAAGATCCCCGCCCCCGCTGGCGAGGAGGAGGGACGGATGAACTTCTTACTTAAATTTTCTTCAATATAGACCTTGAGGGTCTTTAACTCAGTCTCTGACAAGGGGAATATGCGCCCAAAGGGAATTTCAGATCCGGGCAAGAGGTCAATGGGGCAGTCATATGACCGATGTGGTGGGAGACAATCGGCTTGTTTTTTGTCAAAGACATCCTTGAAGTCTAGGTAGGCTGGAGGAACATGCTGTAGGTCTTCAGGTGGAGTAGCTAGCGTGGAGCAGGCGACTGGAGCGGGTGCGAGACAGTGCTGGGAACAGTAGGTGGAAGGGAAGCTGACTTCTTTCTTGAGCCAATCAATGCAGGGCAGATGAACTTGTAGCCAAGGGAGACCCAGAATGATAGGGAACATGGGGGACGGGATCAAGTCCAAACAGAGGAACTCCCGGTGCCCAGAATCTGAGATGGCACAAAGAGGAAGGGTTTCCTGGGTAATCAATCCGGAACGGGGAAGAGAGCCATCAGCCAGATGAACTTGCAGCTGAAAATCCTTGGTACGGCAGGGGATACGCAGCTTTTGGGCCAAGGATGAGTCCAAGAAGCAGCTGCAGGCCCCGGAATCAATTATCGCCGGCAGACGTGTTGCCCCTTCCGGGAGCTGTAGGGAAAGAAACATAAGTCTAACATAAGTCTGAGGCAAACTGGTAACAGGGAAATTGATAGCAGATGAAGGTTTCGACTTACAAGGCCTTACTGGGCAAGTGCGCAAAAAGTGTCCGGCGGCTCCGCAGTACAGACAGAGGTTAGATTGACGCCTCCTGAGTCTTTCTTCTGGAGTCAGAGGGGCCCGTACTATACCAAGCTGCATCGGCTCTGGGTCGGGTAATGAGGTGTTTGGTGGAGCTGGGTGAGGCGGAGGTACTGGAGCATATCTTGGTGGAACCCAGTTAGGCCGGTTGGACTGGAACCTCTCCGAACGACGTTCTCGAAGGCGCCTATCCAGCTGAGTGGCGGTTTGGATTAAATCCTCCAGAGAGGCAGGGGGTGCCGACCTTGCAAGCTCATCCTTTAGGTTCTCAGAGAGGCCCTGGCGGTATTGGTACCTGAGGGCCAACTCATTCCAGCCTGTGTCAGCAGACCACTTTCTAAATTCGGCGGTGTAGTCTTCCACCGGCCGTCTCCCTTGATTTAAGCTGTGCAGAGTACCCTCTGCGGTGGCTGCACGTAGGGGGTCGTCGTATAATTTCCCCATGTGGGTGAAGAAGGTGTCCATAGAGTCAAGTATTGGACTGCGTTGTTCCATTAAGGAGTGTGCCCATGCTTGAGGCTCCTCAGAAAGGAGAGAGATTACGAATCCAACCTTAACAGCTTTGGTCGCAAAAGTTCTAGGTTGCAAGGCCAGGTAAAGGGAACAGGCATTCTTGAAAGCCCGATATTTCCGGCGGTCGCCTGAGAATCGCTCGGGTATGGAGACCCGGGGTTCGGGATTACTCCCCATCATGGCAGGGCTTGCAGGAGCTTGGGCAGCAGAAGGTCCGGGTGAAGAGGCTAGGGTCGCAGTGGATGGACCTGGGGAACCGGCCAGTTGTTGGAGGCGGCCATCAATCTGGAGGTAGCCTTCCTGAAGCTTCTGGACTGCCTCTGTTAAGGCGGAGACCTGTTGGCACAGCGTCTCAAAGGGTGAGCGCGCCCTGTCGGTCTCAGACATCTGGCTGGTTTGTACTGTCAGAACCTGTACTCACCGAGACCGAGATGCTGAGGGCGGCTCACCTTTGCGACCCTGTGCAGACCACTCCCTGGAGGAGGGACGGCACAAGGAGGCACCGGCGCCGGGAGCTGGCAGGAAGACTTGGTGCAGCTGACAGAAGCAGGGCAGGTGCAGAAGACTGGAAACAAGCGTTGGTCAGGCAGGAACCGGTAGGTGAGTCTGGTAGGGTCCACAGGAGATGAGGGCAAATCCGAGTCACAGGCCGAGGGTCAAGGGCAGGAGAGTTCAGAGGGAGTCCATGAGAGCAAGCCAAGGTCAAGGGGCAGGAGACAACAGCAATCCAGGTAACGTTAGCCAAAGGGTCAGAGGTTCCAGGTGAGAGGAGAGTCGTCAGGAATTCCGGGTCAAAACAGGCAGGTACGGCAACAGGTAAACACATAGGAGCTGAAGACAAACCAGCAACCTGTTCAGGGAAGGCTGCTGGTTTAAATAGGAATGTCCGGCCTCTGATTGGCCCCAGGGTTGCCGCATACGTGCACGTGCGCGCTTCCACGCACACGGCGCGCTGCCGTACCGCGCATGCGTGCGCGCAAACCACGCACAGGCATGCGCCGAAATGTCATTCTACTGGGCATGTGCGGGAATCTGTCAGAGATGGAGCTAGTACCCTGACACAGCTAATTAAGAGCTGTCATGGCGGGTGTGTCATTCGATGGGAACCTCCCATGGAGGTGAATCGTGTCTGCGTTTTTTTTTCTCCGTATCCTGAGCTCAAGAATGGATGTACATCACTAGAATTTTTTTTTCATTTTTTTTTTAACCACTTGCTTACTGGGCACATATACCCCTTACCTGCCCAGGTGAAATTTCAGCTTCCGGCACTGCAGCGCTTTAACTGACAACTGCGCGGTCATGCGGCGTAGCTCCCAAACAAAATTGACGTCCTTATTTCCGCACAAATAGAGCTTTCTTTTGGTGGTATTTGATCACCTCTGTGGTTTTAATTTTTTGTGCTATAAACAAAAAAAGAGCGACAATTTTGAAAAAAACAGTGGCCGGAGGAGCCAAGGACGTCCATAAACGTCCTCCCGGCATTTGAGAGCCACCTTGTGGCCGTCTTTTGCCAATGGCCCAGATACCAAGTGGTTAATAAAGGGCTTGTCCCAAGCTGTCTTCTCTGTTTTTTACCTTTTTTTTTATTTATTTTTTGTGAAATGGTACCCTGTTACCAATTCACATGGGCGGACGGTATCTGGGGGTCCCCTTTGTTAAAGGGGCTTCCAGACTCCGATAAGCCCTCTGCCCACATACCCCCACAACCACCAGGCAAGGGTCCCCATCAGCTATTTAAAGTTAATGTGCGTGCAAATTTATTTACGTCAAGCAACATCCCAAATAAATCAAAATGTTTTGTGGGACAATAATTTAAACCTTTTGACAGTAAAGTATTTTCAGAGTCATTTAATGGCCTTTGATAAAGATTCAGAACATTAGAGCTTAATGCTGAACTGAGAATGCTGTAGTGAGTAGCGGCTGCTTTTTGTATTGTTTGTGCCTCCTTCCTCCTCGCCTTGTTTTCTTGATTTTTTTTTCCTTTTTCTTGTTGAATCCGCAAAGGGTTTCCCATGGAATTACGGCCATTCACTGGTCAATCTCCACTGGTTGGTGAAACTGCCGCCTCAGGAGATAAATCGGATGCTGTTATTGGCTAGCTCGCTCTCTGGATCGGAAAAGCTAACCCGTTTCTTCATGGACATGATCGGCCAGGGAAAAAAAGAAGGCTTTCTCTCATGTATAATTTTTTTTTACTTTCGTAGTCTATACGAACTATGGTAATTTCATCCCTTTTGTTGGCAATGACCTCTTTTTCCAATTTATCCAATTTTCTGTTAAAGCGGCCATCCAACCCGGAAAAGCCGCTATGGTTTTGTAGAGTTGTCAGATCTTTCTGGATGGGGGACATCTAGCCTTGTAGATGCTAGAGCTCCTTCTTTTTAGAAGTTAGAATAATTTCGTCGATCACTGATGTCACACGCCAAGCCACGCCCCCACACAGTAAGAATCACTCCCTTAGGGCAAAATGAGGAATGGTGGGGGATAAAGAGTAAAGGTGATAGGGTTGCAAGGGGTACAGAGTGTGGTGTAATGAGGAATGCAGGGGATACAGAGTGTGAGATAGTTGGTGTACTGGGGTACAGATTGGGATTTAATAAAAGGGTAAAGAGAGAATAGTGGGGGATGCAGGTGGTGCAGTGAGGTAGTGGGGCATGCAGACTTTGGGGTAGTGAAGAATGCAGGGGGTGAAGAATGCCAGGTGCTGTGAGGTAGTGAGGGATGCAGGGTGTGACAGGTCCAACCAGGACAGTTTTTTTTGGAGGGGACTGCAGGGTGGCCTCTTGTCTACTGGCTATGGGCCCTGGCTTTTAAGGGAACACTACTCTTTGGGAGGTGTGTGCCTGGGGGACCCTTGGGGTATTCTTGCTTTGGATTCAGGATTGTCTCACTGAAAAACACAGAGGCCCAGATTCTCGTAGGAGATACGACGGCGTATCTCCAGATACGCCATTGTATCTCTGAGTCTGAGCCGTCGTATCTTGGCGCCTGATTCAAAGAATCCGATACGCCAAAATTTCACTAAGATACGACCAGCATAAGTCTCTTACGCCGTCGTATCTTAACTGCATATTTACGCTGGCCGCTAGGGGCGTGTACGCTGATTTACGCCTAGAAATATGCAAATCAGCTAGATACGCCAATTCACGAACGTATGCCCGTCCGTCGCATTACAGATACGCCGTTTACGTTAGGCTTTTCCCGGCGTAAAGTTACCCCTGCTATATGAGGCTTAGATGAGGCATACCAATGTTAAGTATGGACGTCGGAACAGCGTCAAATTTTTCACGTTTTACGTTGTTTGCGTAAGTCGTTCACGAATAGGGCTGTGCGTCATTTACGCTCACGTCGAAAGCATTGGCTTTTTGCGGGTTAATTTGGAGCATGCGCACTGGGATACTTTCACGGACGGCGCATGCGCCGTTTGTAAAAAGCGTAATTTACATGGGGTCACATTAAATTTACATAACACACGACCACATATTCCACATTTGAATTAGGCGGGCTTACGCCGGCCTATTTACGCTATGCCGCCACAACTTTGGTTTGAGAATACTGCACTTGCCTGTCAAAGTTGCGGAGGTGTAACGTAAATAGGATACGTTACGCCCGCACAAAGATGCGCGCTTCTACGTGAATCCGGGCCAGAGACTCTGGGAATCTAGGCCTGTAATCCATGACTGCTTTAGATTGTGATACTCAGAGCAGATGTTAATATCATCAGCTCAAAGTAACCTGTTTCTGCCAAGTATGTCTCTCTCTTTGTTAATTGTGTTAACGGAGTAACCTATTGTTTCTGTCTGTTTTATCATCTCTGTGTTTATACTTATAATAATTTGTAATGTACAGTACTTTGTATTCAGGGTTGTAGGTGCCGAACGGTCTGGTCACCTAGGCTGGTTAAAGTGACTAGATATTTTGCTCATGTTGATTATATCACTGTCAGCTATTAGCAGGGCTGGACTGGAACAAAAATGTGGCCCTGGACTTCATCCAGGCTGGCCCACTTTGACAGGTCTCTCCCATGGCGGCCAGACAACTCTCGCACCCGGCCACCCAAGCCCCCTCTCCCCCTTCACTAGCCACTAGCCGTTCTACTTTATTAGAGTAGAATGGCTGGTACTGGTACTCTTATAGGCAGTACCAGTGGGGAAGCTAGACATTATTTCACCCGGGGCAAAGAATCAGTTTGGTGCCCCCCCTTATGGGACAAGGTTATGCAGAAGTGATAAACTCCCAGGCCATAGCTATTGAGTCAGCTGTCTGTCCCCTCCCCCATGCTCCTCTGGTCCTCCCCCTGCTTCTTTGTCCCCCCAGGTAAGCGCTGCTGGGAGGGAGAGGAGGTGAGCGCTGCGGGAAGGGAGAGACAGAGGAGTGGAGGGGGGCGGCTGTCCGCTGTCACTGAAGCCGGCCCACTGAGCCATCGGCCCACCGGGAAACTCCCTGTAGTCCCAATGGCCAGTCCACCCCTGGCTATTAGTAGCTAGATGCGGATTAACATTATGTGTATGTTGGCTTTCCTTAGCTATGAAATGTGAAACCGTCCAGCACCCAGCTTGGGTGCTTCCATCAAGATATAGCTTCCTCCAGTCTGGAACCAGGAACCAGATATTATAGCTGACCATTCAAGACTAGCCAACAAATAGCTTAGATGCAAACTGAAACACTTTATTGAAAACTTACCTAAAATATTTAGGTACACTAGATGAGGTGAGCCTGACCACATTATCATATACTGTAAACAGGAATTTAATTAACATAGCTAAGGAAAGCCAATGCAGAGGGTGTAGAGTGTGGGACAATGAGGGGGGGGGGGGTGGGGGGATTGGGAGACACTGGGCAACAGAGCCTATAAACCAGAATATTCAGGACCCCATAATTTGTAATTGTGGCTCTGGGAACAATAATAAGAAACTGGCGCCACAATTTATTCTGGAGGCTCTTGGAGTAAATATCTTAATCTAAGCATACCAAATTTCACATAGGTTTGTTTATTCTTTTCATCACATCAACCCTTTGGGTATAACATTGCAAATGTCAGGAAAGATTTTCCAAAAGCTTTTTTGTTGTTGTTTTTACCAAATTTATTGAATATGCAGATTTGCACAGAACATCAAGACACAGACAACATAACATTTTGAATCATTTGTTTGGTATTGATTCAATTGAGTCTTTCACGATGAGTTTATTTTTTACATCCTTTTTGTTGGGTCTGGCATGGCTCAGGAGGGCAGGGGAGGCAGGGATCTGTGCAAACAGAAAATTATAATATGAATAATTGACTTTATAAAATATATACACTTTCCTGGTATTCAGTACAGTAGTTACAAATTATATAGGTACTAAATTGTGCCTGTTGTCACCCTCTACACAAAAAATTTGTATGGCATCCCTAAATATACCCCAATACAACCACTACTTGTACTTTCTTGTTGACCATGGTAGACGTTACAACCATGATCCTGGTATGGTTTTTTTCTGCTGGCAATACTGTTTTATGCAAAAGTGATCTGAGCGGCTGTAGAGCCACTTGATCACATTCACATTTACCAGATTAATTAATAAAATAATGGGAAAATATTATTCTATTTATTAAAACCAATCTTTAAAACCAGATAAAAAAAAAACTCACATATGTTTTTGACATGTCCCGGCACTAGGAATAATTTGCCAGCTGTATGTATGCAAGCACTGCTGCTCCGTGGGTCCTAGAGCCAGCGTGCATTCCAAACGGCGGAAGTGATGGAACTTACATCTCCTTGCTCTTATGTACCACTTATCTTCCCCACCTATACACCATCACTGAACCCAATACATGATTATCACATTCCTCTACCTGGATTATATTTATTATATTTGACAAAATGGAAAATGGACAAAAAAAGTGTGATGCCCTCTTTTGCTTTACAGTTGTTGGAGCTGAAAGGCGATGCTGGAGATTCTGCTGTGGCAACTTGTCACAGTTATTTAAAGAAAATAACAAGCCCAGCTGATCCTTCCATCTACTGTGGTTCATCTAAAACTAAAATGTCATACTGGATATTATTCTAGGCACGGAGTCCACTAAACTAACCTCCAACCTATACTCCCCTATCTGCCTTCCCACAGCAACAACATTGGCTTACAAAGCCAAAAGTAGATGGGAACCCGATATTGGGGGCATTAAAGAAACGGATTGGGATAAAATTTTAGATAATACTAACACCGGTTAACACTACTATATATCCTACATCGGGCATATACAGTATATCCTACATCCGCACCTGGCACTTTCTATCATTTGTTATGGAGTTGCCCGGTTATACAAACCTTTTGACTTCAGGTAATTCACTTTCTGCATAACAAGATGGGTTCACCAGCAGTTCTAGATCCTAAATTATGCCTAATGGGCCTACTTCCGGATCCAAAGATAGATACAGTCCTTGCTATCTTTTTATATGAAACACTGTTTTCAGCAAGGAAAACCATGGCTTGGAACTGGATGCAGGCAATACCCCCCACAATCCAGAGGTGGAAAAAAGAGGTCAATGACACATAGAGGCTGTCCACTTAAATATTCCAATGTGTGAGATAGGTGGTTAGTGGATGGTGAGACTTGTACCTGAACACCTATACTTTGTTACACTCAGTAAAGTCAGTGTACAACTGTAATGGTATGTATACCAAGATCTTTTACCTCTCGTCTGTTTGTTTGCCTAGGGTATTATTTATTCCCTTCACATTGCAATGCAAATCTGTGTATTAAATCTTGTTATATGATATAATACGATCATTGATGCCTAAAGTTGTTTAATTTACTACTTATTATTTGCGTCAATCTGTAAAACTGTTTTCCCCATGAATCCGCCCCCTTTTCATTTTTATTTTTATATG
Source organism: Rana temporaria (assembly GCF_905171775.1). NCBI lineage: Eukaryota > Metazoa > Chordata > Amphibia > Anura > Ranidae > Rana > Rana temporaria. The sequence goes on from NC_053496.1 coordinate 118,044,731, forward strand.
ATTATTTTATCATGTACCTTCTCTCAATAAAGTTTTTTTGTTCTAATAAAAAAATAACAAGTAATCAAGCCAATGCCTTGGGTGGGAACAAAGACTCCCCTTCCACAGAGCTGTTTCAACATACTAAGGATAATTAGAAAGAGAGAATCTTGCTAATGAGATCACAGACAGAAATAAAACCAGAGAGAGGTTTGAAACTCTCACCACTGTATTCAAATCTAAAAATGTTTTACTCTTAGTAATACCTTAACAATAAGTAAGCAATGGCAACTCCCATATACGCCGGGTAAAATAAGATTTGAACATGTCACCATTTTTCCAGGTAAATATATTTCGAAAAGGTTCTATTGACATGAAATTTTCAAATGGATTGCAAGGGTTGTTACCAACATATGGTGAAAATGTAATGTCAATAGCACCTTTAGAAATATACTTACCTAGTAAAATGGTGACTTGTTCAATACTTATTTTACCCGCTGTATAAGTTGCCCTAAATGCAATTACATTGATTTACCACTGATGTGTACTACATAATTCCTTCCACAAAAAAATATAATGGCAAATACAGTTTTGCTTAAAAGTTTTCAGAAATTGTGAAATTTTGGCATTAGTATTGAAAATATCACTGCTCATGCTAAAAAAATGTCTTTTATTTAAGGATAGCACATGAAGCCATTTATTATCACATAGTTTTTTGGATCCTTTTCAAATCATAATGATAACAGAAATCACCCAAATGACACTGATAAAAAGTTTACATACCCTGGAATGTTTGGCCTTGGTACAGATACAGAAGGTGGCACACACAGGTTAAAATGGCAACTAAAAGTTAATTTCCCACATTTGCTTTTTTTTAAATAACAAATTAGTGTCTGTGTAAAAATAGTCAATGAGTTTGTTAGCTCTCACATGGATGCACTAAGCAGGCTAGACACTGAACCATAAGGAGGTAGAAATGAACAGTCAAAAGACCTGCGTATAAAGGTAATGAAACTTTACAAAGATGGAAAAGGATATAAAAAGATATCTAAAACCTTGAATATGCCAGTCAGTACTGTTTAATCACTGATTAAGAAGTGGAAAATTAGGGGCTCTTTTGATACCAAGCCAAGGTCAGGTAGACCAAGAAAGATTGCAGCCACAACTGGCAGAAGAATTACTCAGGATACAAAGAAAAGTAACTGCAGGAGAAATACAGGCTGCGCTCCAAAAAGACGGCGTGGTTCTTTTTAAGGAGCACAATTCAACGATACTTGAACAAAAAAGAGCTGCTTGGTTGAGGTGCCAGAAAGAAGGCCTTTACTGTGCCAATGCCACAAAAAAGCCAATGAGGCATGTCAAGGTGTTGTTGGACATATTGTAGCCAGGCTTATTTGTGGAACTTGTACAGTAAAGGCTTCTTTCTGGCAACTTGACCATGCAGCTCTTTTTTATTTAAGTATCATCATATTGTACACCATCTTTTTCAGAGCAGCCTGTATTTCTCCTTAGATTACCTGTGGGTTTTTCTTTGTATCCCGAACAGTTCCAGTGGTAGTTGTGGCTGAAATCTTTCGTGATCTACCTGACCTTTGCTTGGTATAAAGAGATCCCAAAATGTTCCACTTCTTATTAAGTGATTGAACAATACTGACTGGAATATTCAAGGCTATCTTTTTATAACCTTTTCCATCTTTGTAAAGTTTCATTACCTTGTTACGCAGGTCTTTTGATTGGTCTTTTCTACATCCTCATGGCTCAGTGCCTAGCCTGCTTAATGCATTTATGTGAGAGCTAACAAATTCATTGACTATTTATACACAGACACTAATTGTGATTTTAAAAAAAAGAAAATGTGGGAAATTAACTTTTAATTGCCATTTTAACATGAGTGTGGCAAAGCCAAAAATTCCAGAGTATGTAAACTTTTTATCAGGGCCATTTGGGTGACTTCTGTTATCTTTATGATTTAAAAAGGATCCAAAAAACGATGTGATAATAAATGGCTTCATGTGATTGCTATCCTTAAATAAAAGATTTTTTTTTGGCATGATCAGTGATATTTTCACAATTTCTGCCAGGGTATGCAAACTTTTACAAACATACAATTTACATTTGTAAATGATTTTTGATGTTTACTGACTCACCAGGCTTAGGACACTTTGGTTTTTGGTCCTGACATTGCTGCACTGGCTTGCATTCTGAAAAGGAAAAGTAGGGACATTAGATGGTACGGGAAAAGTGTCCCCATTGAAAGATTTTCCCTCTATTCTTGTTTTGGTGGCAATTAAAAAAATTGGATCTGTCCTCATATTTAGTCCCGGTGACAATGATGATCAGGATAATTAGAGAGAGTGAATCTCGCTAATGAGGACACAGACAGTAATAAGAAACCTGACAGAGATCTTAACCCCCCACCACTGTGTCCATATCTATAAATGTTATGCCTTTAGTAATACTTTAACAATAAGTAAGCAGTGACCAATCTCATATAAAAGTTGACCTAAGCAAAGTGAAAATGAATTACCACTGATGTGTTCTACATAATTGTTTCCATAAAAAAAAACAATGGCAATATATTACATATATTAAATTACATATGCAAATTATTTTTGCTGTTTACTAACTCACCAGGCTTAGGACACTTTGGTTTTTGGTCCTGACATTGCTGCACTGGTTTGCATGCTGAAAAGGAAAGGTAGAGACATTAGATGGAGGCATATGTATTTTAGGCCTTAGATCACTACTGTTAATGATAATATATAAAGGTTTAAAGAACAATTAAAAAAGAAAACAATAATACATGGGTTGTATTTTGAGAGAATTTTCTTTCGAAAGTCTTATCTGAGAACTTTTGTTCGTACTTCTCACCATTAGTGGGCTGAAGCAGCAGCATATTTTCGTGCGGCCATTGAATTTTAATAATCGTACATGTTGGATTTTTTTTTTTAAAAACTAACAATTTTCTAATCAATGATGGTAGAATTGTGCAAGAAATGTATTTGAAAAAGAAATGGGCATGTGCAAGAAAAGAAAATTCCCGGAAAGAAAAGAAGATTCCCAGACACAAAATTTTTTTTCTGTAGGAACATGAGGTGAAATTGAAGGTTTGGTTGGTCGAATTTCAAAATCAATGGTTGCACCATCGGATCACAAAATGCACAAATCTTCTGATTTTCAAAACAAAATTCTTTCGATATTCAACCATGTATGGCCAGTACAAAATATTTCTATTACTTTGATGTCTGAAAATTACACAGACTTACAGCAGCATATTTGTATGACACACATAAATGAGAATGACACTAGACACTACACTAGTCAACGCTGAAAACCTATAATGCGCTTGCTGGTGGTGATTGATTAAAATGTATTCTTACATAAAATAGCTGAACATGCTGAAGCATGGTTTCTATGAAACAGGCATATTAATTGAGACTGTTATTTTTTCTTCTTCACAAGTCCTTAATAAGTTATCTCTTATATTAAAAAAAAATCCTTATGCCCCATACACACGAGTTGAATTTGCGCCAGCAAAAGTCTGATGTGAGCTTTTCATCGGAAATTCCGACCATGTGTACAGGGCATTAGAGTTATGTTATTGTATTTGTATTTGTGGCATGGGACTTGTGGATTTAAACTAACACATCATGTTGTACAGTAGACACCAAAACAGTGTAAAGCCCTGTACACACGATCAGTCCTTCGGACCGTTCTCATCGGTTAACCAATGAAGTTGACTGATGGTCTGATGTGCCTACACACCATAGGTTAAATAACCGATCGGGTCAGAACGCGGTGACGTAAAACACAACGACGTGCTGATAAAAACAAAGTTCAATGCTTCCAAGCATGCGTCTACTTGATTCTGAGCATGCGTGGATTTATAAGCGATGCTTTTGCATACTAACCGTCGGTTTTGACCTATCGGTTAGGCATCCATCGGTTCAATTTTAAAGCAAGTTCTACTTTTTTTGACCGAAGGATAACTGACTGATGGGGCCCACACACGGTCGGTTTGGTCCGATGAAAAGGTCCTTCAGTCCATTTTCATCGGTTTTGACCGACTGTGTGTACGCGGTCTAAGGCCGATCGTGAATTTTTCTACTTTCAGAAAGGTTTTATAAGTATAAAAAGCTACTTACGGTCCTGGCACTTCTGATCGTGATGTTTTTGATGCTGATGTTGTTCATGTTGTTCATGATGTCCATGAGATCCACCTTTAGTTGAAGACATTGTTGTTGGCTGGTGTTAGCAAGTAAGTTCGAAGTTAACTCAAAGGAATAGCAAGTTCTGTTATGAAGGCATTGAACCTGATGCTTTTATACCCAAGTTGTTTCCTGCTTGTAGAGGGGGAGGTGAATCTCTTGAAAAACCAGTTTGATTTTCACCAAACCTGACATTCATTTTATAGAGGAACCTTTCTTAGAAAACAATTATTGTAATGTTCCAGGAAGGAAGGGGTGAATCATTTGGTGCATCATTTAGCTACTAATTACACTCAAATCTTACATGAGTTTTAGATGACTCTCTATTGCCTCGTACACACGGTAAGACTGTTGGCCAACCGAGCATCTGACTTTTGTCAAAAGGGCGTGTGCCAGGATCTTGTCTTGCAAACTAACATTACACAATTGTCGTGCCACAAACACGAACAAAGTGACGTACTACAAGGAATTTCAGCTCTTGAGCGCCATCCTTTGGGCCCCTTCTGCTAATTTTGTGTTTGGTGAGCATTGATTCCGAGCATGTGTGTTTGTACTTTCGACTTTTGTGTGATAAATTTGTGTACTGATCATACGAAAATCAGACGTGGAGCCATTGTCCGCTGAAATATTACTAGCCTGCCATTCAACATTTAAATAAGAATTTAGGGCAACAGTCTGTCAACAGACAATCCCCTTCCAACAATCGAACCAGCCTTAAGGCTGGGTTCACACTAGTCCGGTGCAAATATCAGCCCTGGTTTCTCTGCGAAGATCAGCTGACATGGGGGAGGGGGAGGTGTAGTGAGGAGGGGGAGAGAATTTATATTCAGAACGTAACTCATCTGCCAATTAGATACGTGGTTATGTGCCTGTAATTCTCACCGCAATGCCTAGAAAACACACACATATTTTGTGCAATGCGGAGTGCAGATGCAACGCACATATGTGAACCTGACTAGATTTTAAAATGTCCTGTGAATTGGATGTGGTGTAAGCCGCATTCAATTTGCATAGATGTGAACCCATGACTGAATTAATATATAGTAACTTAGTAGATAAGGTTGGAAAAAACCCCAGGTCCATCCAGACCAACGTGTGTGTGAGATCTGCTCTGACATGCTGCATCCAAGCAGTGTGTAGCCTACGCTGCCTGTGAAACAGTTTCGCATTCAGCAGATCGTGAGGCTTGCCAACCCCGCTCCTTGTGTGTGAGACTGTCAGGTAAGGTAACGGCTTACAGGGAGAAAGACCAGCTGTCACAACTCAGCGGTGATGTCGGCGGTGGGCGGGACCAAGCAGCTTTTAAGCATCAGCCAATGTGATGGGGTCTGGGCAAACTGCTACATGTATGTGGATCTGCCACTTTCTTAAGCATCCCAATCATTGGCTGGTGTCACGCCCAGCTGAGTTGTGACAGCTGGCCTTTCTCCCTGAAAGCAGTTACGTTACCTGACGGTTTCACACACTGAGCAGCTCTGGAAAGCCTCACGGTCTGCTGAATGTGAAACTCCCCCTCTCCTCTGTCAGTGTCTATGAGTGCTGCCAATCAGTGCCCATCAGTGCTGCCGATGGCCATCAATGCTGCCAATCAGTGCCCATCATTGCTGCTTATCATTGCCCATCAGCGCTAATTAATGCTACCAATTAGTGTCCATCAATTTTGCCCATCAGTACTGCCCATTAGTGCTGCCTATCAGTGGCAATCAGGGCTCATCAATGCGGCATATCAGTGCCCATCAGTTCCAATCAGTGCTGCCAATCAGTTACAATCAGTGCTGCCTATTAGTGCCACCTATCAGTGCCCATCAGTGCTGCTAATTACTGCCCATCAACACTGCCCAGCAGTGCTGCCAATTTATCAGCGCCAATCAGTGCTGCCTATCAGTGCCAATCAGTGCTGCCAATCAGTGCCACCTATCTGTGTCAATCAGCGCCCATCATTGCTGCCTATCAGTGCTGCCTAACAGTTCCATCAGTGCCTATTAGTGCCCATCAGTGCTGTCGATCAGTTCTAACAATCTGTGCTGTCTATCAGTGCCAACCAGGGGTGCCAATAAGTGCTGCCAATCAGTGCCACCTATCAGTGTCAATCAGGGGCACCAATTAGTGCCCAGCAGTGCTGCCAATCAGTGTCGCCTATCAGTGACCATCAGTCCTTTCAGTGCTGCCAATCAGTACCCATCAGTGCTGCCAATCAGTACCCATCAGGGTTGCCAATCAGTGCCTGGTGGGGCACAACTGAAATCCGTCCATATTTATTAATGCCACATGCCAATCTTTAGCATACTGTAATAGGTAATCACCAAACTACTATTTACAATAAACTACTGGAGGTAAAGTCAAAAACGTGTCAGTAAAAGGCCTGCCGTTACGTGTGTTCCCACTCCACAAAAAAAGTGAAGCGCTAACTTACTAATCAATAACTTAACAATGATGGTGAAACCCTCTAATGTATAGAAAACGAAATAAACTTTAATATTACCACAATAACTGTCTCTGTGATACGCAGCTTCACATATAATACATAAACTGAAAAAAAGACATAACAAATTAAACTTAGCAAGGAGGGTGGAAAGCCCTCTTCAGATACTTGCAATACAAATTTACTTCAAGTGCAACAACTTTTTTAGTTGGGAGGTTCACACCATACTAGCCCTTTGTAAAAAAAAAAATTAGATTGTTATGCCTCGTACACACGATCACTTTTTGTCATGAAAGAAAACAACGTTTTTCCAACTTCATCATAAAAAACGACGTTGCCCACACACCATCGTTTTTTCAAAATGCTCTAGCAAAGCGCGATGACATACAACACGTACGACGGCACTATAAAGGGGAAGTTCCATTCGCCTTTGGGCTGCTTTAGCTGATTCCGTGTTAGTAAAAGACGATTCGCGCTTTACTGTCTGTTACAGCGTGATGAATGTGCTTACTCCATTATGAATGATAGTTTTACCAGAACGAGCGCTCCCGTCTCATAACTTGCGTCTGAGCATGTGCGGGTTTAAAACATAGTTTTAGCCCAAACACGATCATTTTTTACAACACAAAAAACGACATTTTCAAAAACGACATAAAAAATTGAAGCATGTTCGAATTTTTTTTTGTCGTTTTTCAGAAGATGGAAAACGATGTGAAGCCCACACACGATAATTTTAAATGACGTTTTTAAAAATGTCATTTTATTTCATGCCAAAAAACGACCGTGTGTACGCCACATTTACTTAATTTGATATGTTTTTTAGCTACTATTATAATGTGAATTATTGCACTTGAAGTAAAGTTTTCACCACCCTAGCTAAGTGCACATCTTTATGGACCTTGGTTTGTACACTGGTGCGTAGTCATGTTGGAACAGGAAAGGGCCATCCCCAAAAAAAGTTGGGAGCAGGAAATTTTCCAAAACGTCTTAAATGAATTAGAGCATAGACTACGAGCCAAGCCTTCTCATCCAACATCAGTGCCTGACCTCACAAAATGCGCTTCTGGAAAAATGGTCAAACATTACTACAGACACACTTCTAAACCTTGTGGACAGTCTTCACAAAAGAGTTGAAGCTGGGATGCTATTAAATTTCATGTGAGTGTAAAGGCACACGTCCCAATTCTTTTGACAATATATATATATATATATATATATGTATATATATATACACGCACTTGTGTTTGAGCTTTGGGGTGCACACCCTAAAGCAATAGGCTGCGCATGCGCTATGTGTGTGTATCAGTTTAAGTCTTCTAATGCCTTTTACGCGCGATCGGTTTTCCCGGCGGTAAAAAGTCCGGAGATACGCCGCCGTAACTTACTTTTTTTGGTTTGAATCCTGAAAGAATTTGCGCTGTAAGTTACAACCACGTAGTGTATCTCTCGTGGCATAACGGTGCCTAATTCAAATCGGCGAGAAGGGGGGTGTGTTTCATTTAAATGAAGCGCGTCCCCGCGCCGAACGAACTGCTCATGCGCCATCCCTAAATTTCCCGCCGTGCATTGCGCTAAATGATGTCGCAAGGACGTCATTGTTTTGACGTGGACGTAAATTACGTCCAGCCTGATTCACGGACGACTTACGCAAACAAAATTTTTTTTTTTTAATTATACGTGGGAACGACGGCCATATTTAACATTGAGTACGCCACCAAACAGCAGCTTTAACTATACGCCGGAAAAAGCCGACTAGAGACGACATAAAAGAATGCGACGGCCGCTCGTACGTTCGTGGATCGTCGGAAATAGCTAATTTGCATACTCGACGCGGATTACGAAGGGAACGCCACCCAGCGGACACAGAAGAATTGCATCTTAGATCCGAAGGCGTACGAAGACGTACGCCTGTCGGATCTAACCCAGATGCCGTTGTATCTTGTTTTGAGGATTCAAAACAAAGATACGACGCGGGAAATTTGAAAGTACGCCGGCGTATCAGTAGATACGCCGGCGTACTCGCTTTGTGGATCTGCCCCATCATGTTTTGGGGGTTTTATGTAACCTTAAGGTCTAAAATTATTTTTTAAACATATGTGCAAAAATGCAAAAATGGTTCTAACAGTGAAAGGGTTGAATGAGGCTAGAAATGAGCCACATAGGTTTAAGTTTTGTTCTCTTATATTTGTTACTCAGTGAAGTATTCTTGGAAATGTATAAAAACATTTGCTGAATTGCTGACACTTATGTATAGTAAAGTAATGAGAAAAGGTTTTCTGTTATAATTCCAGGCTAAGGTCATTAAAATCTGTGAAATAATCATCCAAAAGTGGTAGTTATTTTTTTACTAGCTGTTTAGCGATACAGTCTTGTACCCACATAATTTGGTTTCCATACTCCTCAGCTAAGTAATCCTGCACAAGAGCATCTTAAATTAAAGGGAAAATTCAATTTTTCTAACAAAGCACAGGTAAAACATCCATATAGTTCATTATACCTTCTATATCACTCTGGGTATAGGTAAACATATTTCCTTTTCCTAATATCAGTATTATTATAAATGTGATTTATGAGTAAGAATTGTACATAGCTGTAACATACAATTACTCCACTGGTGATCAATGTTTATGGCAGATGAAACTCCCTTTGTTGCAAAACTATTCTGTTAATTTTCTTTTCATTGACATTTTTGTTTAATGATATAACTAGTCACACTAGAGATGTTGCTAAATATTTAATTCCTTCCTTAATTCCATACTAGAGATGTTGCTAAATATTTAATTTCTTCCTTAGTGCCACATAATACCAAGGGTGTTGATTTAATTTCACGTGTATGAGTATTAGATATTAACATGTGGTTTGTGAATGTCAAACATGTTTAAACTAACGTTTACCCCATGGCAAGTATCTTCTGAACTTTCAGTCTAATCATGAAGAAACCAACACAAAAAAGGGAACCATTGCCCCCACCCAGTGCTGTGTTTTGGTCTAGGCTGACAGGGCCCAGGCCTAGGGCGACACTTTGAGAGGGGCGGTCAAAAAATCCACCCCCCGCATGAAAAAAACCTGCACAAACAAAATCCCCTTCACCAGTCCTCCCGAGTTGCGGCTACCCCGCCTCCTGCACTTATATTGTCTCCCGGCGGCCGGCACTTGTTGGTATGAGAGTGTACTTGACCGATGACTGACAACACATTATTTCGCCTACCCTTCTCTGCGGGGCCATTGTATCTTCTCCCCGGGCAGGGGCGGGGCCTGTTAGTGATGGTAGGGGAGGGAGAGGAGGACAAGGATGAGGGGAACCCCCAGGCGGTGGCCAGGACAGCAAGTTCAATGAATACTTATGTCATGTCAGTCTTAAATTTATAGCACAGATCGCTGTATTGCAATATGATCTGTCATTGCGATCCGATTTCAGTCCCTTTTTTTCTACAAATCTAATGCGAGTTCAGCCATACAATTGTATGTACAGCCAGAGTCCCTTTCTGGGCCACAAATACTGGAGCGTGTGGTCATGAACCGATTACTGAGGTCACTACCAATTTCCCTGCAGAAGTAGGTGAGTCAAGGAAATCCCAAGTCGGCGGAACAACTGGTGGAACTTGTTGAAAGGTACTTTGCTGCAGTGAGCCTGGTCACCCCCCTACAGCTGCATGTACTTTCCACCCAAAGCCACGGTCTCATCAGGCAACAAGTAAGACTGTTCCAGGGGAAGTGGGTGATAAGCATGGCAAGGAGATAGGGCGGAGGATTTTTGGTGCCAGGGCTGAAACTTCAACTCTTATTAAAATTTCCGTTATTTTCTGTAGTACTACAGATGCAGTCCAAATTCACTTTCTCCTACAAATCTATAGCCCAGCTAACATTCTTTTATATAGACTTCCGAAGACAGTCTGTCAATACCATTATTTTCTCTTTTGCCTTATCCTTGCTTTGAACTTCACTACCATGGTGTAAAGGAAATTCCAACCAAGCCTGGACACTGCCTTTGGTTCTTCTTTAGTCAACCCAAAACACTTGAGGTTAAAGTCTTCAAAACTATAATAAACCATGTCCTATAGAAAGGGAAAAAATATTTGGCTATCTGCCTTGCAACAGGTAGCCATGGGCTATTTATGGGCCAACCAAGAAGGTTACATGTTCTCTTACTGATATTAAAGGTGCTGCTTACAAAAACTAATTTTTAATAATATAATATTTTATTTTCAGTATAAGCTCAGGTATTTCACAAAAAGTGCATATTATGGAACGCACCTATAAACTCTTAAGTTAATGGTATTATACACTTTTTTAGACTGAATAAAAGCTTCCCTTCCTACTCACCTGACTGTTTTGGAAACTGCCCAGAGGTTGGCGCTTATAAACATTTAGTGGTACAGTCTAGTGCAGGTGTGATCAATTAGTTTCCCAAAAGGCCACATGAGAAACAGGGACTGTTGTGGAGGGCCAAACTTAATTCTTCTTAATGTTGATTTTGGACCTGGGAATGTCTGTAAGTATGTATGTAAATTCGTAACAGAGCGTCCCAGAGAGAGCCAGCAAAAGTCCTGTTTGGGGTTTATACTTCTCCCAGGCTCCTCTCATATACCTTCAGGGATCCCTGATCCATGGTCCAGTTTGGGTCTTGGTCCTCTTTCCTCAGGCTAATTTAAGCTCACCCGAGCAGACAGCCTTTGCTCTCTGCCTGGGAAACACAGACAACACTGGTCTGTGAGAGCAAAAAGGTTGGTATCTGTGGAAGCTGACAAGCTGTAGGCTTGCTCAGTCTGGTAGTTAGGGCTTGCATATATTGTGTAGTTAGTTTTGAGACACGGCTGAGTTTTTATTTGGCTATTTTTTTGTTCTGTTTGTTTTTCTGAACACTGTAGAGCCCCCTGTATATAGACTTGTACATATTCACTGGATTTGGTATCTGTGCCTGAAAGACTGCTCATCCCAGGGAGCCTTGTACCGGCTACCTGTCCCCCAGGTTACATATGGTGGAGGCAGCGACCAGCTGTAGTAAGTTACTACTTAACTGCTTGCCGACCAGCCGCCGTATAACAGTTATACGGCGGCAGGTCAGCTGCGCGAGATCATGTAGCTATACGTCATGTCGCAGTTCAGCCAATAGGGGTGCACGCTCCCCCGCTCACCCTTGATGTCGACCCACGTGCCCGGGCACCCGCGATCGGTCCTGTCAGGGGGAGAAATGACCTATCGTTTGTTCATACAATGTATGAACAGCGATCTGTCATTTCCCCATGTCAGTCCCACCCCCCCTTGAGTTAGAACACACCCAGGGAACATAAATAACCCCTTCCTCGCCCCCTAGTGTTAACCCCTTCCCTGCCAGTGGCATTTTTATAGTAATCAATGCATTTTTAAAGCACTGATCGCTATAAAAATGCCAATGGTCCCAAAAAGTGTCCGCCATAATGTCGCAGTACCGATAAAATTGCTGATCGCCGCCATTACTAGTAAAAAAAAAATATTAATAAAAATGCCATAAAACTATCTCCTCTTTTGTAAACGCTATAACTTTTGCACAAACCAATCAATAAACGCTTATTGTGATTTTTTTTACGAAAAATATGTAGAAGGATACGTATCGGCCTAAACTGAGGAAAAAAAATGTTTTTTTTAGATATTTTTGGGGGAAATTTATTATAGCAAAAAGTAAAAAATATTCATTTTTTTCAAAATTGCCGCTCAATTTTTGTTTTTTAGCGCAAAAACGAAAAACCGCAGGTGATGAAATGCCACCAAAAGAAATCTCTATTTGTGGGAAAAAAAGGACACCAATTTTGTTTGGGAGCCACATCGCACGACCGCGCAATTGTCAGTTAAAGCGACGCAGTGCCATAACGCTAAAAGTAGCCCGGTCATTGACCAGCAATATGGTCCAGGGCTGAAGTGGTTAAAAGGCCAGTACCTAGAGATGTACATGGAGGAAATCCTCCTTGGTGTTATCCAACGCTGAACAGCAGCAAGCAAACGCTGCACAACAGCAAGCCAACGCTATTGCACAATAGTAAACCAAGGCGCTGTGCCAAAAGATTGGTGCTGTACAGGAGCAATCGCAGAGGCTATTTGAACAGCTAGCCACTGCTGCAAAATCACATAGGAAAACCCCAACTAAGGTTGTGGAGACGCTAGCACAGTGGTCACCTGCTAAAATTGATGATGTTGGAGACAAGTCTCAGCCATCCATGTGGGTCGCTTTCTTTCTAAGATGACTGCAGATGACGATCCAGAGGCCTTTCTGTTAACGTTTGAACGGACCGCTGAGAGGGAAGGTTGGCCTAAAACCCAGTGGACAGGACTGGTTGCCCCTTTACTTTCTGGAGTGGAGTAGGCAGAAGTGGGAGACTATGATAAGGTCAAGCTGGAAATCCTGACACAACTAGGTGTCACCTTGGCCGTTCAAGCACAGCGGGTTCACAGCTGGTTCTTTCAAAATTAGAGACCCCCAAGATCACAGATGTTTGATCTAATCCATCTGTTGTGGAAATAGCTACAGCAGGAGTCCCTGTCTGTGCCACAAATAGTGGAACGTGTGGTCATGGACCGATTCCTAAGGTCACTGCCAATTCCCCTGCAGAAGTGGGTGAGTCAAGGAGACCCCAAGTCTGCAGACAACCTGGTGGAGCTTGTTGAGAGATACTTTGCTGCAGAGAGCCTGGTCACCCCCTACAGCCGAACAGACTTTCCAACCAAAGCCACGGTCTTCCCAGGCAAACAGTAAGAATGGTAAGCATGGAAAAGAGATAGGAGGGAATTTTTGGTGCCAGGACTGAAGTTTAGCATCCCAAACAAGGGAAGCCACTGCCTATCAGCAAACCAAACTGGGGCAACATCAGGTGTTTTTGTTGCCAGGAACTGGGACATGTTGAAGCAAACTGTCCATTGACAGATGAACCCATGCAGTGTGACATATCTATTAGAAGGCTAATGTTTGCTGCTGTTTCATGTGCTGCAGCACCAAATGTAGGAAAACACATGTGCAAGATTGTTAATAATAAGCCTATTATGGCCTTGCTGGACTCTGGCAGTCTAGTAACTTTGGTTAAAGATGAGATGGTTAAAACTGTAAATTTTCATGAAAAAAAATTGTTGTGTTCTGTGTACATAGGTATACCGGGAGTATCCTATAGCCACTGTTAACTTTAAACCAGACTTAGGTACAATGACCCATCCGGTTGGTCATTCATTGTTAGGGAATTCCCTACGTTTTTAGAACTGTGGGATCGCCTTGACCCTGTCTCAGTAGCCAGAACTCCAGGCCAGCACTGACAATGTGGGTTCAGGGGACTCCTCTCAGGGTTCTTTGGGTTTTCCTTTCTTGGTTATGGCAGAGGAACTTGGAGGAGCCTGAGGAAGTCCCCACAACCAGTAAAGGGGGACAGCCGTCTGCTGACTCTGAGGCTACATTAGAGTTTGCTGACCTTAATGTGCACAAGGAAAACGTTGGTACCGAGCAGTGAAAAGACCATACCCTTGCCAGGGCCTGGGAAAATGTAATATTGACTAATGATGTACCTGTCGAACCAGGAGACAGGCCTTGTTTTCCTTATTTCAGCAACAGTGAGGATTTACTTTATCGGGTCTATAAAAAGAATTATGGAATCGTTAAAGAGCTGGAGGTCCCTAAGCCATACAGACGGGTGGTGTTGGAACTTGCCCATGGGCACTTGCTATTAGGTCATTTAGGGGTTAATAAAACCACTGAAAATGTGTTACGCAGGTTTTGCTGGCCTGGGATATACAAAGATATTGAGGATTATTGTCAATTCTGTCCTGTGTGTCAGATGCCAGCCCCACTACCTCACTTTCAAAGTCCTTTAGTGCCCTTACCCATTTTTTAAGTGCCCTTTGAGAGGATTGCCCTGGGCCTTGTGGGTCCACTTCCCAAGTCTGCCAGGGTCATCGGGATATCCTTGTAATCATGGATTATGCTACCCGTTACCTTACGCACCGCATCGGCTAAGAACATTGCCAAAGAGCTGTTAATGGTGTTCATTCGTGTTGGGATCCCTAAGGAAGTGCTTACAGACCAGAGCACCCCATTTATGTCATGAATAACTAGGGAGCAGTGCAAGTTATTTAAGGTGACACAGTTGCGAACCTCTGTGAACCACCCTCAAACTGATGGCTTGGTGGAACGCTTCAATAAAACATTAAAGAGCATGTTAAAAAAGGTTGTTGACAAGGATGGGAAAAACTGAAACTTCCTTATTCCATACTTGATGTTTGCCATCAGGGAGTATTCTCCATTTGAGTTGCTTTATGGTGGACACCTTTAGGGACTCTTAGACATAGCCAAGGAAACCTGAGAGGGGGAGCAGACACCCCACAAAAGTGTCTTTGAGCATATTGCTCAAATGCAGGACATGATTGCAGCAATCGTGCCTATAATAAAAAGAACACTTACTGCCGGTCCAAGCAGTCCAACAGAGAATATACAACAGGGGGGCCCAACTTCATGTTTTCTCACCTGGTGTTAGTTCCCACTGTTGAAAGCAAGTTCTTGGCTAAGTGGCAGGGTCCCTTTGAAGTAATTGAAAGAGTTGGGGAGGTCAATTACAAAGTATATCAACCAGGTAAAAGGAAGCCCTGAACAGATTTACCATACCTGTGATGCCTTATACACATGAGCGTTTTTCTTAGCAGGAAAAAAAACTAATTTTTTTGTGGCAGGATTCCACTCAAGCCTGCCTTGCATAGACACGTTCAGGCCAAATACCGCCCGTCCAAAGCGCGGTGATGTACACCACATACGACAGGACTATAAAGGGGAAGTTCCATTCCACCCTTTGGGCTGCTTTTGCTGATCCTCGTCTTAGTAAAGGTTTGGTGAGAGACGATTCACGCTTTTCAGTCTTTGTGCTTTTCAGTCCGTTACAGCGTGAGGAATGTGCTATCTCCATTCTGAACACTAGTTTTACCAGAACGAGTGCTCCCCGTCTCATACTTGATTCTGAGCATGCACGTTTTTTTCCCCTCAGGAAAAGCATACACACTATGGAAAAAGTCCGCCTGGAATCCCGGCGGGAAAAAAGAAAACATGTTCTCATTTTTCCCCGCAGTTTTCCTGTCAGGAAAACAGCGATGGAGCATACACACGGCCGGGATTCCCGGGCCAAAAGCTCTCATGGCAGTTTTCCTGCTGGAAAAACCAGTCGTGTGTACCAGGCATTAAAGTCCCGGAAGGATAGACTGGCATTAACTGTGAGGTCCCTCCTTGTAATGCCTAAGGGTACTGAGTGCCCTCTGATCCCTGAGGTCACAATTCCAGACGCCCTGTCGTATTTCCAAAAACAGGAAGCTAGAGAGTTCCTGATAAGGAATAGATAGAAATTTTCAGAGTTACCTGGCAGGACTTCAGCATTGCAGCATGATATTGTTACTGAACCTGGGGTCCGTGTCAAGCTCAAACCATACCAAATTCCCAAAGCTAGAAGAAAGGACCTCAGTGATGAAGTTAAAGGATGTTGGAGCTAGATGTCATTGAGGAATCTAATAGTGAATGGTATCCCTATCGTGTGAGTCCCAAAACCAGATGGTACTTGGAGGTTTTGTAACAACTTCAGAAAGCAGTGACAAAGTTTGATACGTACCCAATGCCCAGGGTAGATGAACTTATAGACCGACTTGGCAAGGCCCGCTATGTGACCACTTTGTACTTGACAAAAGATTATTGGCAAATGCCCCTGACTGGTAGTGCCAAAGCGAAGGCTGCATTTGTGACCCCGGAGGGTTCCTTTCAATATAAAAAAAATGCCTTTTGGGTTGCAAAATGCCCCTGCGACATTTCAGAGGGACATGGACAGGACCCTAAGATCCCACAGATGGTATAAAGACAGCCTATCTAGATGACATGGTGGTATATAGCACTGACTGGCAGTATAGTAATACTAATACCAATTTAAGTGAAGCAACCTTGTGGTTGTCAGAAATTGGAGTTCAAAACAGACTTGACAGCTAAATATAAACACATCACTAGGACTTACACATGGCTTACAGAGTCCTCAGAAAGCTTAGCCAAGCCGCTATTTCTGATTTGTAAAGACTCCTTACTGATGGAATAGTAACAACTGATTAGCGTAGAGCATAGAATGGTACTAATATTTTAAAAAGGGAAGCTACAGACCAGTGCTAAATGCTTAGGGGCTCCAATGGACAAGCAGACAGGATTTGTAATACAGAAGAGACATACTTTATCTTAAATTTACTTACCTGCCTGTCGTCCTCTGTACAGTGAACTGCACACATTCAGCTCACTGTAGAGATTGGGCAATGCTAAAACGAACTGCACTCCCGCTAATGCGTGGGAGTGACACCCCCCCCCCCTGGCCAATAAAAGCGGTGGGCAATTGAGACCCGGAATCTGGCTGCCCAGGCAGTGTGGAGCTTTATAAAATAAAGTCTATTGGAGTGGAGACAATTCTATGTACGTTGTACATAGATTGAAGGCTGGCTTCAAGAACTTGTACAGAGAGTAGTGAAAAATAATTCAACTTCAGAGTGGTTTGTGTGATGTGTTTCAGGGTTCTGTCTTGGAGCCAATGCTGTTTGACTTGTTTATAAATGGAGTCGAGTTAGGAGAAGAGTTTAATTTTGAGATCTACAAAGGAAACTAAATTATGCAAGGAAATAATTTAGGCCCAGGATGTAGCAACATTATCTTGATGAAATATGCAGAAGGGAGTCTACTTGGCAAGTGACATCCGATGCAGATGTTGAAAAATTTAAAGTTATTCATTGGGTGCTAAAATTTGCAGGCAACATACTAGAGAGGTGTTACACTGGAGGAATATGTGATATAAAACAATCTGGGGGCCCTTGTGGATCAGTGGCAGGTGGTAGGTAAGAAGGTTAGCAGAATACTCTCATGCATTAAGAAAAACATTTTTTTCAAGGGATATATTGATACCTTTACCCCCCGGTTACCTGGATACTGTTTAGGCTTCATCTTGAGTTTACAAAAACAGAATGTATAAGGGGACTGGAGGACATCGGGTATGAGGGACAATTAAGTCAATTATATTTACCTTAGAGAAGAGACGGTTAAAGTGGTTGTAAAGTCAGAAGGTTTTTTATCTTTATGCATTCTATACATTAAGATAAATTGCCTTCTGTGTTCAGCAGCCCCCCTTAGCCCATCTAATACTTACCTGAGCCCCCTCTCTATCCAGCAATGTTGTAGGAATGTTTTGGCTGCCCAGGAATGTTTCGGACCCAGGACAACTGTGGGTTGTTTTTCAGGGGTTGGGCTTGGCCCCTTAGTTCCAGTGAAGGGAACTCATTTTGGACAAATTCATGCTCCCAACTATGTGGGAACAGTTTGGGGATGGCCCCTTCCTGTTCCAACATGACTACGCTCCAGTGCACAAAGCAAGGTCCAAAAAAACACGAACTTAGAAGGGGTGGAGGAAAATTAACTTTAAGTGCAATAATTCAGTTATAATAGTAACTAAAACATATCAAATTAAGTGTAACAATCTAAAGAATAAAAATTCCAAAGTGCTAGAATGGTGTGAACCTCCCAACTAAAAAGTTATTGCTCTTGAAGATAAGTATTTGTATTGCAATTATCTGATGGGCTTTCCACCATCCCTGCTAAGTTTCATTTGGTATGTCTTGTTTTCAGTTTGTGTATTATATGTATCACAGAGATATCGGTATTGTGGTAATATTGAAGTTTGAGATTTCCATACATTAGAGGGTTCTACCATTATTGTTAAGTCGTTGATTAGTAAGTTAGCGCTGTGCTTTTTTTATGAAGCAGCATGCCCAGACTCCATCCTATTGGCTGGCATTTAAAAGCTGTCTGCTCCCGCCCACCCCCGACATCACCGCTGAGTTGGGACAGCTGGTCTTTCTCCCTGCAAGCCGTTACCTTACCTGACAGTTTCAGACACAAGGAGCGGCTCTGGCAAGCCTTACGATCTGCTGCATGTGAAACTGTTTCACAGGGAGCGTGGGAAACGCATGGCTTGGACAGCAGCATGTCAGAGCAGATCTCAGGGAACAGCACAGGCACACCCAACACACCCCGTGCGCACGCCTATGTACACACACACACATACACGCTGGACTGGATTGACCTGGGTTTTTTCCCACCTTATCTACCAGTGTTGCCAACCGTCCGTAGATTTACGGACAGCATGTAAAAACAGACCACTTTTCTCCTGTCTGTGAAAGTCCGTGGCAGGAGAAAAGTGCCAGTAAAAATCGCGGCGATTGGCTTGTGACAGAACTGTGCATGCGCAGTTCAGGAATTTGGCAGAAACATACGATCTTTCTAAGCAGAGCCCTCCTGCTGCCTTTGCTAAGCCCAGCTCACCCGCCGTGCAACCAATGATGTGTCAGGCAGGGTCTGAGCGTGTCGTGGTGGAGTGGCCAGAGCACTGAGCAGACGCTGGCGCGTGTGGGAGTTGGTCGCTGCGCGGACTGGACTAGTGCAACGGACCCCTGCCTGGCTGAGGCTGACTGAGCCTGGTGGTGAGTGCACTCACAGTCTTGGAGAAAGACTGAGACAGCAGCCCACAGGGTGACTGATCTCTGATGGTGGCAGGCCGCAGGGGGTGACAGATGTCTGATGGTGGCAGGCCGCAGGGGGTGACTGATGTCTGATGGTGGCACTGGCAGGCCGCATGGGGTGACTGATGTCTGATGGTGGCAGGCCGCAGGGGGTGACTGATGTCTGATGGTGGCACTGGCAGGGGTGACTGATGTCTGATGGTGGCACTGGCAGGCTGCAGAGGGTGACTGATGTCTGATGGTGGCACTGGCAGGCCGCAGGGGGTGACTGATGTCTGATGGTGGCACTGGCAGGCTTCAGGTGGTGACTGATATCTGATAGTGGCACTGGCAGACCGCAGGGGGTGACTGATGTCTGATGGTGGCACTGGCAGCCCGCAGGGGGTGACTGATGCCTGATGTTGGCACTGGCAGTCCGCAATGGGTGACTGATGTCTGATGGTGGCAACCAGGCCACAGGGGGTGACTAATGTCTGATGGTGGCAGGCCGCAGGGGGTGACTGATGTCTGATGGTGTTAGGGGGTGACTGATGTCTGATGGTGTTAGGGGGTGAATGTCTGTCTGATTGTGGCAGGGGTGATGACCATCATCACCCCCTGCCAACCATCAGGTTGGCAGGGGGTGAGATCTGATGGTGGCAGGGGGTGATGACGGTTGTCAGGGGGTGATAATGGTGGCTGGGGGTGATGATGGTTGTAGTGGGTGATGGTGTCAGGAGGTGATGGTGGCAGGGGGTGATGTCTGATGATGGTGGCAGGGGGTGATGTCTGATGGTGGCAGGGGGTGATGATGGTTGTAGTGGGTGATGGTGGCAGGGGGTGATGGATAATGATGGTGGCAGGGGGTGATGTCTGATGGTGGCAGGGGGTGATGTCTGATGGTGGCAGGGGGTGATGATGGTTGTAGTGGGTGATGGTGTCAGGAGGTGATGGTGGCAGGGGTCTTTAGAATCCCCTCACTTTCTGTGGTGGTTATAGAACAGAAGTGAAGGGGAAATCTCTCCAGTTGGACAAGGGTGAAAAAAAAAAACTGATGGACTAAATAATCCGCCCTTATTATAACAGAAATATGTTTTTTTACACTTAATATATACCTTAAATCACATTGCTATTTGCGCAGTGTACTTGTTTGTAGCCTAAATACCGAAATGTGCGCTTAAAGATGTAGTTTTGTAACTTTTGTAAACTGCCAGTAAAAACTTGGCTGCGCCAGTAAATTTTTGGTGTCCTGCCAGTAAATTTCAATCTGGTAGGTTGGCAACACTGTTATCTACTATCTAACGATATATTAATTCAGTCATAGTATCAGCTATGGAATTCTTGACCTAGTGTTCAATAAGAGAGTCATCTATAACTCATGTAAGATTTGTAAGATTTGGGTGTAATTGGTAGCTAAATGATAGACCAAGGAGGCAACACCCCTTCCTTCCTGGTTTGGTAAATATCAAACTGGTTTTTCAAGAGATTCACCCCCCCCCCCCTTTACAAGCAGGAAACAACTTGGGTATAAAAGCATCAGGTTCAATGCCTTCATAACAGAACTTGCTATTCCTTTGAGTTAACTTTGAACTTACTTGCTAACACCAGCCAACAACAATGTCTTCAACTAAAGGTGGATCTCATGGACATCATGAACAACATGAACAACATCAGCATCAAAAACATCATGATCAGAAGTGCCAGGACCGTAAGTAGCTTTTTATATTTATAAAACCCTTCAAAAAGTGGAAAAATTTACGATTGGCCTTACACTGTTTTGGTGTCTACGACATGATGTGTTCATTTAAATCCAGAAGTCCCATGCCAAATTAAAAATACAACATAACTCTAATTCCGCATACACACGATCGGTTCGTCTGATGAAAACGATCTGATGGACCGTTTTCATCAGATGAACAGATCGTGTGTGGGCCCCATCGTTTTTTTTCCCATCGGTGAAAAAACATAGAACCTGTTTTAAAAATATCTGATGGTTAAAAAACCGATAGAAAAAAACGATCGTCGGATCCTTTGAGGCCCTTCGCAATGCCCTGTATAGAGGTTCGGGGGGTTCTCCAGTAGTTTTGACAACGGCTATGAAAGCGATTTTAAAGGCATGGTACCTGGTAGTGATCAAACCCAACTTGGTGAAGGCCAGATGGTCCCCCAATACACCACTCTGGTGTAACCCCAGGCTGCGGGAGTTCCACTCTCTGCAGGACCCGGGTTTGTGGGCCGGCAGGGGCATCAAGTATCTAGGGGACATATGTGACGAGTTGGGACTATTTACATTTGACAGGCTTAAAAACAAATTTCAGCTTCCGAACTCCTTCTTCTTTAGGTTCCTGCAGCTCCGCCACGCCTTTAATTCGCAGTTCAGGTCACCCCAGCTTCGGCTGGAACTAGATGGCCTGGAGATTCTCCTGGCTGAGGTCGATCTCTCCAAGCCACTATCCCAGGTTTACCGTGCACTCCTGCCATCCATTCAGGTAGGATTGGATGGTCTACGTGGTTTGTGGCGGGCGGAGGTGGGGGAGCTGGATGGAGAGGATTGGGAGGATATGTGGGACTACCCATTCCAGCAGCTGGTTGCCACTAGGGACAAATTGATCCAATTCAAGATCCTCCACAGGATCTACTATACGCCCCAACGTCTGCATCGCATATACCCGACCCTGTGGGCCAGCTGCTGGAGATGCTCTGGTACCCCAGCAGACTTTGTACACATATTTTGGGATTGCCCTCAGATTAAGGACTATTGGGGGGAAGTGACTCACTTTATTCATGTCCTCACTACCATCCCTATTCCCCTAACACTTAGTGTCTGCATCCTCGGCCTGGTTGAGCAATTGGCACTTGCCAAAGCAACACGCACTCTCATAGGTATCCTTCTTTTTTACGCAAGGAAAGCCATAGTCTTAAAGTGGAAGTCAGCCGCCCCCCCCCCACATTGAACGCATGGAAGCAGATGGTTAATGCAACTATACCCCTATACAAAGCGACGTATCTGTCTTGGGGATGCCCCAAAAAATACGACAAAGTCTGGCACCTGTGGACGGACTCGGAATCCACAACAGACTATCAGCCCCCTGGGGAGTAGCTCGAAAAGACTGCTTTGGTAACCACTTGTGACACTTAGAGTTGAGACCCATATTCTGATCTAGTAACAGGAGGTGAAGCATAGATAATGTGAGGACCATACTTACTCCCAAGGGCCCCTGTAGCTTTCAATGCAGTTATTGAAGATTGGGAAGAGGTTCTGCAAGACGCAATGACTCCTTCTGTTTTCCGGTTATGTGCAACCCGAGAGGTGTTTAGGTAATGTTTAGCTAGACATGCCTAGAGTTATGGTGTGAGGTTAACTGTTCTGTCTGTTCTTTTATATTGTTGCTTTTTATGCACGTTGCTACGTGCAATGATTGGCCGGGGTATGCCCCTATGGCCTTGTTTTGTATTTCAACAACATTGAAAATACCTTAATAAAAACAATTATAAAAAAAAAAAAGAAAAAAACGATCGTCTGTGGGGAAATCCATTGGTTAAAAATTAACGCATGCTCAGAATCAAGTCGACGCATGCTTGGAAGCATTGAACTTAATTTTTCTCAGGGCGTTGTTGTGTTTTACGTCACCGCGTTCTGACACGATCGTTTTTTTAACTGATGGTGTGTAGGCAAGACTGATGAAAGTCAGCTTCATCGGTTATCTGATGAAAAAATCCATCAGACCGTTTTCATCGGATGAACCGATCGTGTGTACAAGGCATAAGGATTTTTTAATATAAGGCCTCGTACACACAACCGCTTTCCTCGACAGAATCCATCAAGAAACTTGGTGGCAGAGCTTTTTTGCCGAGGAAAACGGTCATGTGTATGTTTTTCATCTGGGAAACTGTCGAGGAACTCGACGAGAAAAAAAGACAAGTTCTCTTTTTCCTCGACGGGAGTCTCAACTTCCTCATCGTGTTCCACGTCGGGCTGGTTTTCGATGAGAAACACGTTCGTGTGTATGCTAAGAAACCCGCGCATGCTCAGAATAAAGTATAAGACGGGAGCGCACCTTCGGTAAAAGTATCGTTTGTAATGGAGATAGCACATTTGTCACGCTGTAACAGCCTGAAAAGTGCAAATTTTCTCTCACCAAACTTTTACTTAACACGCAGTAATATGAGATTAGCAAAAACAGCCCCAAGGGTTGTGCCAGTGGAATCGAACTTCCCCTGCCGTTGTATGTGTTGTACGTCACCGCGTTTGAGAACGAGGAGATTTGGTCTTGACAGTGTGTATGCAAAGAAAGCTTGTCAAGTTTCTCCACAAGCCTGACACGGAACTGGTAGAGGAAAACGATGTTTCATTTACGACGAGTTCCTCAGTCGTGTGTACAAGGCCTAAGAGATAACTTGATAAGAACTTGTAAAGAAATCTAAATCAATATGCCTGTTTCATAGAAACCATGCTTCAACATGTTCAGCTATTTTATGTAAGAATACATTTTAATCGATCACCAGTAGCAAGCACATTATAGGTTTTCAGTGCTGTCTAGAGTCTAGTGTCTTTTGCATTTGTTTGTGTCATACAAATATGCTGCTGTAAGTCTAATTATCAGACATCAAAGATATATAAATATTTGCTACTAGACACTTTTATCAAATTCAGCTTTTAGTGTTTTCTTTTTGAATTGTTCTTTAGACCTTTATATATTATCATTAACAGTAGTGATCTAATGCCTAAAATACATATGGCTTCATAAATAATGACCCTACCTTTCCTTTTCAGCATGCAAACCAGTGCAGCAATGTCAGGACCAAAAACCAAAGTGTCCTAAGCCTGGTGAGTTAGTAAACAGCAAAAATAATTTACATATGTAATTTTTATGTATTCAGCTGGAATATATTGTCATTATGTTTTTATTTTTTATCGAAACAATTATGTTGTACACATCAGTGATAATTAATTTTCACTTTACTTAGGTCAACTTTTGAGATCGGTCAATTCTTACCTATTGTTAAAGTATTACTAAAAGCATAACATTTTTAGATATGGACATAGTGGTGGGGGGTTAAGATCCCTTTCAGGTTTTTATTACTATGTGTGTCCTCATTAGCGAGATTCATTCTCTCTAATTATCCTGATCATCATTCTCATCGGGATTAAATGTGAGGGTAGATCCAAAAATTTTTAATTTCCACCAAAACAAGAAAAGAGGGAAAATATTTCAATTGGGACGCTTTTTCCGTACCATCTAATGTCCCTACTTTTCCTTTTCAGAATGCAAGCCAGTGCAGCAATGTCAGGACCAAAAACCAAAGTGTCCTAAGCCTGGTGAGTCAGTAAACATCAAAAATCATTTACAAATGTAATATTTGCCATTATATTTTTGTGAAAATAATTATGTAGTACACATCAGTAGTAAATGAATTTCATTATATAATTCAAAAGAGTGCAGCTCTACAATAATAGCTCATATAATAATAAAGAAAGAGGTACATGAAGTAAAAAAGTGAAGAAAATAAATCAAACCCCAAAAAGGTATATGAATTCGTGAAAAATTCAAAAGTGATATCAGAATAGAAAAAACGTGTGCAGAGTCCCATCCAAATAATAACACAGAAAGTCCATTTGAAGGTTTATCTTTCAAGATGTTGTAAAAGGAAGTTCCACAAAGTTGAATGGTGTCACCAACCTTCCCAAACAATTTGTGTTATAGCAAAACACCCAGTGATGTGGTAGCCTGCTTACCAGAGAGCCACAACTGCAAATCACAGACTCGCCAAGCCTAGGGATAATGGTCTCCCCACAGACCAGTCAGGATACAACCGCCAATATTCCAAAGATAATGTAATTTGGAGTTGTAGCAGCCAGTTCCCTTTGATGAATGTATAGGCAACCTTTAGGTCCAAATACCTATAATTGTTGACTGGTTAGCTCTTGGGCTTGCTCCTTAATCTGACCATGCATCTGTATAATCCGAGCTATGGGCTGGGTAACATCGAGCCTTTGACTCCCAATTAACACGGCCTTAGGGCCCTTTTTTTATAAAATAAATTTCATTGCATTAAGGGCAACTTATACAGCGGGTAAAATAAGTATTGAACAAGTTTCTAGGTAAATATATTTCTAAAGATGCTATTGACATAAAATGTTCACCACGTGTCGGTAACAACCCATGCAATCCCTACATAAAAAGAAACCAAAACAAATAAGTTCAAAAATTATGTTATGTGTAATAAAATGGAATGAGTCGAAAAATGATCAAACACATGAAGAAAGGGAGGTGCAAAAAGACATGGAAAGCCAAGACACCAGCTAAAATCTATTAGTAATTAGAAAGCACTCCCGCCCCTTATCAG
Organism: Rana temporaria; assembly: GCF_905171775.1. Taxonomy (NCBI): domain Eukaryota; kingdom Metazoa; phylum Chordata; class Amphibia; order Anura; family Ranidae; genus Rana; species Rana temporaria. The sequence continues at coordinate 118,070,192 of NC_053496.1, forward strand.
TGCAAATTAATATCAGCTGGTTCAGTCTCAACTGATAGCCTAAAACTAAGGTGTCTCATTACTAAGGTGTCCATTGAGCACTGTTGGGGCCATTATCCAAAAAAGGAAAGAACATAATTTTACCATAAACCGGCCACGACCAGGTGCTCCTCGCGACTGTTCTGGCAGAGGAGTGAAAAGAATTATCAGAAGAGTTATCCAAGAGCCACAGGCCACTTGTGGAGATCTTCAGAAAGACCTAAAATTAGCAGATACAATTGTTTCAAAGAAAACAATAAGTAATGCACTCAACGCCATGGCCTGTATGCATGCTCATTACTCAAGACTCTATTGCAGAAGAAAAAACATGTTGAAGCTTGTTTAAAGTTTGCTGCACAACATTTTTGACAAAACTCTGAAATTCTGGGAGAATATAATCTGGTTAGATGAGACCAAAATTGAACTCTTTGGATGCCATAATACACAACATGTTTGGAGGTCAAATGGCACTGCACATCACCCCAAAACCACCATAACAACAGTGAAGCTTGTAGGTGAGAACATCATGGTGTGGCGCTGTTGTTCAGTATACGGTACTGGCACACTTCATGTCATGGAAGGATGAATGGAAAAATGTACCAAGACATTCTTAATAAAAATCTGCTGCCATCTACCAGGATGATGAAGATGAAACGAGGGTGGACATTTCAGCCAGACAAGGATCCCAAACACAAAGCCAAGGAAACTCTCAATTGGTTTCAAAGAAAGAAAAATAAAGCTGCTAGAATGGCCGAGCCAATCACCTGACTTGAATCCAATAGAAAATCTATGGAAAGAACTAAAAATCAGAGGTTGGAGAAGAGGCCCAATGAACCTTCAAGATTTGAAGAATGTTTGTGTGGAAGAATGGGCCAAAATCACACCTGAGTAATGCATGCAACTAGTTTCTCCATACAGGAGGCGTCTTGAAGCTGTAATTACCAACAAAGGATTTTGTACGAAGTATTAAATACATTTCAGTAGCGTGTTCAAAAAATTTCCCATGCGTCATTCCATTTTATTACACATAACTTAATTTCTGAACTTAGTTGTTTTCTTTGTATGTATGGATTGCATGGACTGTTACTGACATGTGGTGGAAATTTCATGTCAATAGCACCTTTAGAAATATATTAATCTAGAAAAATTGTGACATGTTTAATACTTATTTTACCCAGTGTATATGGAAGCGGCCATTGCTTACTTATTGTTAAGGTATTACTAAGGGCAAAACATTTTTAGATTTGAATACAGTGGTGAGAAGTTAAAACCTCTGTCTGTTTTTTTATTACTGTCTGTGATCTCATTAGCGAGATTCTCTCTTTCTAATTATCCTGATCACCATTGAGTCAATGCTGCCTCTGCAAACACAGCCGACATTGATATTTCTTATCTTGGTGTTACATACACACTTGTTTGAGATTCTTCCAAATGTATTATTAGTATGTAGAAACAGCCCTGTGGAAGGGGAGACTTTGTCCCCCTGCAACGCAATAGCTTGATTACTTGTTGCTACTCTCATAAAACAATTACAAAATCACCCTCCTGCTTGCATTCACTGGATATTGGGCACTCCTTTTTACCTACCTTTAGAAATACATTTAAATTTTACAATTTAATTTATTTATTTATTTTTATTTGAAAAAAAAAACTTTATTGAGAGAAGGTAAATTGTACAATAATCACATACAAAAAATGGAAAGGGGATGAAGTCATGGGGAAAACAGTTCTACAGATTGACTGCAAGTAGAAAATGACACGACTTTAGGCATCAATGATCGTATTATATCATATAGCGAGATTTAATACACATATTTGCATTGCAATGTGAAGGGAAAAAATAATATCCTAGGCAAACATATAGAAGAGAGGTAAAAGATCTTGGTATACATACCACTACAGTTGTACTGAGTGTAACAAAGTTTAGATGCTCAGGTACAAGTCTCACCATCCACTAACCACCTATCCCACACATTGGAATATTTAAGTGGACAGCCTCAATGGGCCAGATTCTCGTAGATTGGCGTATCTTTGCGCGGGCGTAACGTATCCGATTTACGTTACGCCTCCGCAACTTAGACGGGCAAGAGCTGTATTCTCAAAGCACTTGCTCCGTAAGTTGCGGCGGCGTAGCGTAAATAGGCCAGCATAAGCCCACCTAATTCAAATTTGGAACAGGGGGGCGTGTTTTATGTAAATACCTTGTGACCCGACGTGATTGACGTTTTTCATGAACGGCGCATGCGCCGTCCATGGAATATCCCAGTGTGTATTGCTCCAAAGTACGCCGCAAGGACGTATTGGTTTCAAAGTGAACGTAAATGACGTCCAGCCCCATTCACGGACATCTTACGCAAACAAGGTAAAATATTCAAAATTAGACGCGGGAACGACGTCCATACTTAACATTGGTACGCCGCATGTACGACACCATATAGCAGGGGTAACTTTACGCCGGGAAAAGCCTAATGTAAACGGCATATCTGTACTGCGTCGGCCAGGTGTACGTTCGTGAATTTGCATATCTAGCTGATTTACATATTTCTAGGCGTAAATCAGGCTACACACCCCTAGCGGCCAGCGTAAATATGCAGTTAAGATCCGACGGTGTAACAGACTTACGCCGGTCGGATCTAATAGAAATCTATGCATAGCTGATTCTAAGAATCAGGCGCATAGATACGACCAGCCAGACTCAGAGATACGGCGGCGTATCTGGAGATACGCCGTTGTATCTCTTTTGAGAATCTGGCCCTATGTCTATAAATCAATTTTTTTTCCACCTCTGGATTGTGGGTGGTATTGCCTGCATCCAGTTCCAAGCCACTGTTGATGGCAACATGCTTAATTTTTGAACCAAAGACTGCACATATATTTTTCCTTTTTTTTTATGTCATATTGATGAATTTATTCTGATTGATCTTTGCATAATGAGTTTCTTACATGAATTCAGGCACAAGTTGATTTATGATTTATGTATCAATAAGTGACATGGCACCTTAGCACTTTATTCCACATAATTTAAGTAGGAAGAGCTGCAGAATATTACTAAAGTTTGGTATCAGCATGGAGCCTGTACCTTTTAAAAACAAGTTAGCAATGACCACTACCATAATTCTCACATTTTCAGGTCCTAGCAAAACATTACGAAAGCTTTATCAAGCTTTTACTCCAATCTGGGACTCTGAGATTTATTCTCACTCCCTGTCCTTCTGACAACCATTTACCAGAAGGACACGAGGAGAAAGTTGGGGCAGCAACACAGACAGAAATACATTTTTTTTTTTCGGTAGAGTAGGGGAAAACAATTTTTACCTGTCTGTATCTCTTTTGCAGATTTTCCCTGCAGCATTTTTTTTAAATCCATTGTGTATGGACCCCTATACTGCATAAAGCCCAACTCCAGGAAAATTGAAAATTAGCCCTTGCAACGGAGCTGCGCCCCCACTGCAAGAGAAAATTGCTTGTTTAGTCTAGGGGAGAGGAGAAACACTTTTACTCACCTGATCCTACAGGCTCCAGCATCGGTGTCAATGTCCAATGCAAAGCTGTACACCCTGCATTGGTTTTAATGACATCAGGACCCTGGACTGCTAGAGCATTGGGGAGAAGATGCTGCAAGGTCTAGTTAGCAGCAGAGAGGAGTGAAGGAGCAGGAGAGTAAATATTATTCCATTGTTCCCCTAGACCTAGATAAGCAATTAACCCTTGCAGTGCAGGTACAGCCCTACTTCAAAGGATTATTTTTTAGTTACCGCTTCCAGTCCAGGCCAATCAGTATGTTTTGGCAGGAAAATTACTTGAAACCCCCAAACATTGTATATATATTTTTTTTAAGCAGAGGCCATGGAGAATAAAGTGTTTGTTGTTACAATTTTTTTATGTCGCGCAATATTTGCGCAGCAGTTTATCAAATGGAAATCTTCGGGAAAAAATACACTTTCATGCGTTTTAGTGAACACAAACAATATGATACCCAATTTTTGGTAAAACATAAAAGATGATATTACGTTGGGTAAATAGATACCGAACATGTCATGCTATAAAATTGTGTATGCCTGTGGAACAGCATTAAACTAGGGTACCTAAATATATCCATAGGCCCTTTTTTTTAGACCTTTACAGCTTACCAGTTTAGAGTTACACAAGAGGCCTGGTGTTAGAATTTTTGCTCTTGCTCTGACATTTGCGGCAGTATCTTACATGTGTGGTGTGATCACCTTTTACATATGCATGTGGGACCGACATGCACGTTCGCATACGTGTGTGAGCACAGGGGGGTGCATTATTTTATTAATGAATCTGGTATCTGTAAAAGTAATCCAGTGACTCTACAGCCGCTCAGATCACTTTTACATAAAACAATATCACCAGCGGAAAAAAACGATACCTGTATCATGGTTGTAATGTCCACCATGGTCCCAGTATAACCACTGCAACCTTAAGCCATTTATAAATGGCCTAAGAACAGAAAGTGGTTAATATTATAGGGCCATTTGTTCGAGATTGCATACAGCCGTTTCAGGTTTGTTGGCCATCATCAGTTCAATTTATGAAAACCATGGCTTCTGTGATTCAGAGCTTGAGGATCAAGAAGAAGAAGTAGTGGTTGTATTGGGGTATATTTAGTGATGCCATACTAATTTATTGTTTAGAGGCTGACAACAGACACCATTTAGTACCTATATAATTAGTGACTACTGAATACCAGGTTTCTCTCAATGCAGAAAGTGTATATATTTTATAAAGTCAGTTAAGAAAACAAATGTATAACATGTATTCATATTATGTTTTTTTTTTTTTTTTGCACAGATCCTTGCCTCCCCTGCCCTCCTGAGCCATGCCAGACCCAACAAAAAGGATGTAAAAAATAAAACCATTGTAAAAGACTCAAATGAAGCAATACCAAGCAAACAAATGATTCAAAATGTTATGTTGTCTGTGTATTGATGTTCTGTGTAAATCTGCATATTCAATAAACTTGGTAAAAACAACAACAACAAAAAAAGCTTTTGGAAATCCTTTCCTGACATTTTCAATGTTATGCCCAAAGGGTTGATGTGATGAAAAGAATAAACAGACATATGTGAAATTTGGGATGAATAAAAAGTGCCACTAGTTTCCTATTATTGTTCACAGGGCCACAATTAGGAATCATAGGGCCCTATACAGTCTGACTGACAGACTATCTTACCCAGTGTCTCCCCATGCACCCCCCCCCCTATTGCCCCACACTCTGCACCCTCTGCATTGGCTTTCCTTAGCTATGTTAATTAAATTCCTGTTTACAGTATACGATAATGTGATCAGGCTCACCTGATCTAGTGGAAAAATGTGTAAAGTTGCGCTAAGTAATATACTGAATACATAAACCAAAAGAAAGGTTTTGGGAAACCACTTATTGAGGTACAAAAGAAAATACCAATAGTGATGTATTAACCATACAAAAAAAGTGCAAAAATAATGATAAATGGTGATACCAAAAAATAGTGAACTAAAGATATAACTAATATCTCAAAAACATAATAATATAAAAACATCCATGAAAATCAAACATCAAATGTCCGGATAAATGTGAAATGTCCACAAATATAGATGCCAATAGATCCAACAGAAAGTGAAGGTGTAGACCACAGGGAGAGGGTAAAAATGTCCACCACCACCAAAACGGGGGGACCCTTACCAGATGTGTTGGACCTCAAATAACAAGGTTGTGATGGCTTGGCTGATAAACCTCTGCAAGGTAGGTTGGTAAACCTGGATATCCCAAATGTTTAGGCTCCTCACAGACTCCTCATCTCCATATCCAGAATGGCAGCTAGGGGTCCTGTATTACTGGTCACTCAGAACTCAGGAAAAATGGTAGATGATATAGAGGATAGTAAAAAAATAGGCAGCAATGTGCATTACCTCTTATAAAGGTTTAAATCGTTTATTGGATGTCATTCAAACAATGAAGCGATACAATAAAAAAGCAGGTAAATTATAAAATAATGTTAAAAAAGGGCAGCCAGCTCCGCTGCAATGGAACGAACGACCATGTTTCCGGGGTCACGTGGGGACGTGGTGACGTCGATACGTAGCACCGCCCTGTTCAAGTGTACTATATATTCTGGGTGAGTTTTCAATAAAGTGTTCCAGTTTGCATCCAAGCTAATTGTTGGCTAGTCTTGGATGGTCAGCTATAATGTCTGGTTCCTGGTTCCAGACATGAGGAAGCTATATCTTGATGGAAGCACCCAAGCTGAGTGCTGGACGGTTCTGTCACATTTCATAGCTATGGAAAGCCAACATACACATAATGCTAATCCACATCTAGCTACTAATAACTGACAGTGATGTAATTAACATGAGCTAAATATCTAGTCACTTTAACCAGCCTAGTTGTCCAGACTGTTGGGCATCTACAACCCTGAATACAAAGTGCTGCACATTACACATTATTATAAGTATAAACACAGAGATAATCAGACAGACTGAAACAATAGACACAAATAACAAAGAGAGAGACATACTTAGTAGAAGGTTACTTTGAGCTGATGATCTAAACACCTGCTCTGAGTATCACAATCTAAAACAGTCATTGCTGGTTATGGGCAAAGAGGCCCTAAATATGGATTACAGGCCTAGATTCCCAGAGTCTGTGTGTTTTCAGTGAGACAATCCTGAATCCAAAGCAAGATCACTCCAAGGGTCCCCCAGGCACACACCTCCCAAAGAGTAGTGTTCCCTTAAAAGCCAGGGCCCATAGTCAGTAGGCAAGAGGCCACCCTGCAGTCCCCTCCAAAAGCCCCTGTCCTGGTTGGGTCTGTCACACCCTGCATCCCCTAGCACCTGCCATTCTGCACCCCCTGCATTCCTCACTACCCAAAGGTCTGCACGCCCCACTACCTCACTGCACCACCTGCATCCCCCACTATTCTCTCTCTTTACCCTCATTAAATCTCACTCTGTGCCCCTGTACGCCCACTATCTCGCACTCTGTATCTCCTGCATTCCTCATTACCCCACACTCTGTACCTCTTGCAAGCCCCATTACCATTACTCTGTATCCCCCACCATTACTCATTTTACACCTCCATTACACCCCACTCTGCACCCCCAGAATCCCCTTTGTCATACATCGCCCTGTGAGTCATATCTAGGCAGTTCTATTCTCTAGGATTTGGGGTAAAGTGGTGCACCTTTTCTGTAATGGTTTTAATGGTGCCCTATACTGCTGGCCATATTTCACAGCTAAAAAAATCCTGCACTTAGAGTTCCACAGGGATTCTGGGAGTTGCAGTCAGAGAGCGGTGTGGAGCAGGGAGAGGGAGTTTGTTTTAATCCTGATTAATCCTGTCGGCTGGTTATGTGATCTTTCCCTGTTCTTTGGCATCTGAAGGAAAATTTCCTTGGGAGGGGCTTCTATTACTCTGCTGATGTATGCTCTCTACAGTGTGAGTATCTGCCTGGCCAGCCCTGATTGGTGCTGTGCAGATCGCATGACAAAAAGAAAACAATTCAGAAGAGCAATTCAAATTAAATTATAAATATAAAAAAAAAACAGTTTACAGCTCCCTATAAATCCTACTGAACATCAATTGTGTATTTTGTGAGGGGTTAGCTCGGTAGCGGGTGTGTGACCCCTTGGATGGGTTCACCACACACTGAATTTATAAAGACTGGCAGTCGAAGAAGGTTGAAAACAAAGTTTTGGGTTTATTTTTCCATCTTGCTGGAAAACAATTGCAAGCATCCAAACAGCATAAACAAAATCAAACATAAAATAACTCCTAGCCACTTTGGGCGTCTACCTTCCACGCAGGAACCTATCTATGAAGTCTAACACAGCCTACTGCTGGGTAGACAGTGCTGGTCATACAGCACAAAACAATAGTCTTTTGATTTTGTTTCACACAGAAAAAATCAATCCTCTCCTCACCTCCACAGAAGAACTTCTGGCACTGCTCTCCTACTCACACAGCCTCAGGAGTGATGCAGCCAATTAGTGGTAATCCTTTGGACTTCTTATAGAGGCCTTAACTGCCTCACTCTGAACAGCTGGTGTCTTCCAACAGCCCTTAGCCTTCCTGGCTGCATTTTCCAGCCGACTCCTAATAACGATTGGTGTATTGTCTAAACAGGATTCCAGGACCATCATCCCACTCCTTAGTTTGGAACGCAAGGGTTATTCCACTTTTGGCCCAACATAAAGGTAATATACCATACAACCAAACTTGCCTATGCTGCTACCATGATTTAAATGACCTAGATTGCACCTACTCACCTGCATGTTTATCCCTTCCCCTCCTCTCTCTAGCTTATTGCTATGCACCCCACTCCTGATGACTGGCTTTAAACGCCAAGAAACGCGCGTCGAGTCTATGCTCAGGGATGCCAAGATCAAGCTTGCCCAACTATGTGTTTTATCATCATTATTGTTTTCATTTACCAATTTTATAGGATAATCATGTCTATTGTATCTATATGTCAATTTATTGTGATTACTTTTAATGGTCATGTCCTGGATTTTGTATATATTCTTTCTACATCAATGTTATTATGACTACATGTATTATGCCTTTGTATGCATGATCTCTGTATTATATATTATGATACATATTACATTATCAAGTTTACATTTGACTCCTTCAAATTCTTGTTCGGATTGTTCATTAAGCAATTTCTTTTGATCACAGAGATCTCCCTTGATGGGACTGTGATAGATCTTTTACTGGTGATATCCTTAACAATATTACTAACCCGTCCATGCCCCATTTAAAGTCCCACAACCCAATTTTTCTTGTTCTATTGTCTAAACAAGGCAAAAAGGTATGTTCCGTCTGTGACAACACCCACAGATTTACCTGACTTCCTGTCACAATTTGTTATGCATTAATATGGTATAGGTGGAGTCAAAGATGATTGACACTAGCTTTTAATTTGTTCAGACGACATCAACATCCAAGACTCTTTTTTTTTACTACCGATTTATATAAAAAATTAGCATTTTTGTGAGTTTCTTAGTGAATGTAATCAATCCGCATACTATATCCAGTCCCCAATAGTGTTTAGCACTATGGGGCACCATGAAAACCATTACAGAAAAGGTGCACCACTTTACCCCAAATCCTAGAGAATGGAACTGCCTAGATATGACTCACGGGGCGATGTATGACAAAGGGGATTCTGGGGGTGCAGAGTGGGGTGTAATGGAGGTGCAAAATGAGTGAAAGAGGAGGAAGAGTGGAAGAGGAGGGAATGGATTATCATTTGCCACTATTTATACACCCACATATGTGAATCGCAGGCAGCAATGGGAACACAGTGAGAGGGACAGCTAAAGGCAGGATCAACCAAGTGTATTTCACTCTACACAAAATGAATGCTTTAGTGGTTTTGTGAGTATGCCCATGTAATGAGAGTTTTTCATGGTCTAGATTTAATAAAAATGTATGTCACGGTCAGGGGTCAGGCTTGGAGACCAGTATCTATAGCAGTAGGGGCACTCCCACTGACCAGCAGGATTGGTATACAAGCATGTCACCCTGGCAAATAACTCAGGCTCACCCGAGGTGTGGAGTCTAAGTACTAACCGGTGTTCATCAGAGCTCCTGATAGTGGAGATGGGTTTAACTGTTAATACCAGGTTACGTTCCTCAGGATCGCCCCACCAGGAGGTGAGCAGGCTGGGGTTCAGCAGTGGATATATCAGGTAAGGATCAAACATAAGTGTAGTAAGTAAACAAGCCAAAAGTCGGTAAGAAGTATTTGCAGATTGGGATCAAGCTGAAGCGTAGTCAAGGAACAAGCCAAGGGTCAGTAACGAGTAATTGAAAAGATATGGACGGCAGCAGGAAAGACAAAAGCAAGATACTGGCTGAAAGAGAGCACAATAATCTGGCAAACAGAAAGTGCAAAGACATGGCTTAAATCAGGAAGTTCATGGGCAGAGCAAAGAGTTCAAGGTTCAAGACAAACAAGGTTCAAGCCAGGATCGTTCAAGGAATTGCCCAGGGAACTCTTCTGCATTCCAGGTGGCTCAACAAGAAGAGACATTGCCTGACACAGCAGAGGTTCAAAGTTCAGAGGTCCAACTCCAGGCCCTAACTCTTTAATAGGGATGGGCGCACGGTTCGGCCCGAGCATAAGTTCAGGGGGAACTGTGGTTGTTCGTGTGTTCTGGCGAACACAAACAATATGCTGAGTTCGGGGAAAATTCGAAAGCCGCAAAACCTCATGGTTGCGTGCTTGGATAAGGGTCTAGTATGGATTTTTGGGGGAACCCCACGCCGTTTTTTTTATTTTGGCGCGGGGTTCCCCTTAAAATCCATACCAGACCTAAAGGGCATGGTATGGAATTTGGGGGGACCCCCACACATTTCTTTATTATTTTGGTTAGGGGTTCCTCTTAATATTCATACCAGACCCAAAGGGCCTTTTAATGGACTGGGGAAAACCCATGCCGTTTTTTTCAATGACTTTTATCTGTATTGCCAGGACCCGACAATTCATTATAGCCACGAGTAGTTTTAAATTTTTTCTTTAGAAATGTCATTCTGTACAGGGACTGTTCTAAACATGGGGAAAATTTGCTACTTTAGAGGCATACTATAGACACCCCCCAGGTACGAAATTTAAAGGAATATTTCACTTTTTTTGTTTCACTTTAAGCATTATTAAAATCACTGCTCCCAAAGAAATGGCCGTAGGGCAGGACCCGGGTCCCGGGTCCCCAAATACTTTTTATGATAATAAGTTGCATATTAACCTTTAAAATTAGCACTTTTGATTTTTCATGTTCGTGTCCCATAGACTTTAACGGTGTTTGCGTGTTCAAACAAATATTTTGCCTGTTCGCATGTTCTGCTGCGAACTGAACCGGGGGGGTGTTCAGCTCATCCCTACTCTTTAACTGCTAGAAAACTATAGATATATAGATGGTTATATATTTTTCTTAATAAACACATAACTGGATTAAAGAGAAACTTAACTCTCTCAATCAACATTAACTATTTTAATCCTTATCCTGCTATCATTAGTAAATGGATACTAAGGTATATTATATTTACTTGTTTTAACCTTTTTTATTTACATTTCTTCAGTTGCTTCCAGGATTCTGACCTAAGCCCAAATTAGGTCATATATTCATAGGCATGTGCACAGGGTGTTCCGGATGTGCCTGCACACACCCTAATCACCCTGTGCAGTGCAGATTTCCCCTGCTGCCCAGGAACCCCACCACCACCAGTGCTTACTGGCTTCCTTCCTCTCTTCTTCTGCCCAACAGCTGCTGCTGCAGGCAGTGTGAAGCCACTGAGTACAGAGCACTTCCCATGCATTCACTGTCACATGCAGCTGAGGCTGCAGAGAAAGGAACTTTCTCTGTCTCAAAATCAAAATATCTCACCAAAGCCCCCAACATTGATTCTAAAAATAATGTAAAATATAATACAAAAACAAATATATAAAAAAAAACTACTGACACCATCCATTGCCCTACTGACCTTAATCTCTGCCCTACTGACACCGTCCACTGCTCTACCTACACCATCTTCTGCCTCAGGGCCGCTGTTAGAAACCATGGTGCCCCATACAGCCTACTTGACGGGGCCGCCCCTGACCCCACAAGAGGGGATCTGGGGGACTGGTGGCAGGAGCTGGGACATGTAACATGTTCCAAAAGGTGAACCTTTAATAACCATTATTATTTTAAACTTTTACACTATATTAAAGCAGCAGAGATGTCTTATTTTAGAACTTTGACAACAACTAATTAGCAGGGATGAGCTCAGGCATGTTCGGACCATAGTCTAAACCCACCTTAGCTATACCACCAGGAAGCTTTATAGCCGCTGTCCAATCATAACAGAATCTGAATCGGAGAGATGTCAGTTTTTTAACATCTGTGCCCGTTCAATTTTTGTTCACATACACCACAGACTTGTGTCCATTTACATCAGGCTATCTCTGATCTGTCACATATTTTTTTTTACCTGAATGGACACGGAGGTAGGCGGAGTCAATTCATATCTAGACTCCTGTAGATCTACATGGAGCTTTCAATCAGTTCTGCATGAAAAACTGACAGGCAGACTTAATTACAAAGTTTGGGTGAAAGGTTCTCAAAGGGGAGTGGTTTGGTGGCAGGAAAAATGCAGCTTGGCTGTGTGTTTTTACTGCCCCCCCCCCCTTCCCATCACACGCGTAAAGTAGCATCTCATTGTGTGCTTATGGTCATTATCAGTATGATGCTCAGAGCACAGCAGGTGCTCTATGGCTCTGTCAGTGTCACATGGCTATTGGATGCTGACTTTGTTATGTCTGTACTGTGTTTTAGTCTGTAACACACATTACAGCCATAAATAAGTCAGCACCCAACATCCATGTGACACTGACATAGCCATAGAGCACCTTCTGTGCTCTGATTATCATAATGATAATGGCCATAAGCACACAATGGGGAGTATGGGGATTGCACCTTAGCCTGTGTGATATGCCAGTGTGTCATTGTGAGTCGGGATTACTCTTGTTGTGCTATCGCCGCCTCAGTGATCAGTCTCTCCCTCAGGCTGCAATGCCTAAACTCACTAAGGTAGGGGAGCTGCATTGAAACCCATCTGTCAGGGAAAAGCATTCAGTGAGCATCCAAAACTTTAGTTTGTGCAGGTACACTGGTGCAGAGCAGCATTCCAGCGCAGGATTTGTCTGCCTGAGCACAAAAATGGAGAACAAGTCCCTCTTCTGCTCTCACCTTCTGGGCTCCTCTGTTAACCTGATGGGGCCCAGGAAATTACTACTGTATATGCATTGGTATCAAGTGGGTGCAGCTTAATAAAGTAAATTAGCTAGTTACATTTTTTTAGCTAAAAGTTAACTACAAAGCTGTTTGGGCCCCCCTGCTGACTGGGCCTGGTCAGGACCGTCTTTAATATGGTTTGGGCCCCCCTCCAGCTTATTTTGGGCCTGGCTGGTTCACATGTATGTGTTTTGGTGGCCCTCATTTGTGCAGGCACAGCAGCCCATTGATTTGAATGGGCTGCCATGTCTTTGTTTCCTGCAATAAAAAGGTGCATTCAGCATTTTAAAAATACAGTTGCCTTGAAATCCATTCTGCTTTTGCACCATGCTACTTACCTGCAGTTCTTGCACACACAAACGCACTGTGTTTTTAAAAGCGTGACCTAAATGTCTAAAAATGCAGCAAGTTTGACAGTGCGGGAACTGCACATAAGTCACAGCAGACAGCAGAATGGACAGACAGTGCTGTTTTTCAGTGCTTGATGGGCATAGGTGTGCCGTGTGCACAGCCTATTACATGAGGCATGCGCTTTTCTTTGCAGGAAACGCAGGCATGGTGGCCCATTCAAATGAATCGGCTGCTGTGCCTGCGCAAATGTGGGCCACCAAAACACATACATGTGAACCAGCCAGGGCCAAAATAAGCCCATCAAGCAGTTAAATACAGACAGTAATGCCAGGCCTTACTCAGCCTGGACTGCAGGTCTGGTCTGTGATTTAAAGAGTTCCTCTATTTTAAACATGGCATGGCATGGGGTCCCATGGTGCTAAAGCAGAATGGACAGACGGTGCTGTGACCCCCATGCCATGCCATGTGTAAAATAGAGGAACTTTTTAAAACACTGACCAGACCTGCAGTGAATCATCAAATATTATAAAGACTTTGGGCACACTCTACAGAAAACTTCTATTTACAATATAGAATAGCAAACAGTGACATACCTTGAGGAGCAGGACATGAAGAAGTCAGCCTCGGGAAGAGCAAACTGGGGATGTTATCAAAACACATTCTAATTCACTTTTATATACAAGCAGCACCCAGTGGCAGGAAGGGAGAAGTGCACGTCTAAAGGGAAGCAAGGGGTGCTGTACAATTTAAAACACTGGGAAGGGAAGCAGTACGGTCACTGGCTGCGTGCCGCTGATGATTTTTAGCCTGATTTGTGGGCAGCACAGGGGCTTAACGGGCGGCACACATTTGTGGGCAGCACAGGGCCGCCATCAGGAATTTTGGGGCCCCATACACAGCTTCAGGCATGGGCCCCCTGGAGCAGAGAACCGGGGGGGGGTGCTGCCGCCTGAAATTGAGAAGCGGGGGGGCTGCCGCGAATTTAGAAGCAGGGGGCCCTTTACAAAAAAAAGAATAAATAAATAAAAATATATATAAAAAAAGGGGTGTAGCCATCCGGGGCCCTGGGGACCTCTGGGCCTTTTAATAAAAATAAAAAAAGAAATAAAAAATATATATAAAAAATATACATATTTTTTTTTTAAAAAAGGGGGTTGCCATCTGGGGCCCTGGGGACCTCTGGGCCCTTTTTTTTATTACTTTTTTTATAAAAATAAATTACAAATAAAGGGGAGTTGCCATCCGGGACCTCTGGGCCCTTTAATAAAAAAATAAAATAAAAAAATATATATAAAAAAGAAACATTTATAAAAAAAAAAAAAGGGCGGTTGCCATCCAGGGCCCTGGGGACCTCTAAGGCCTTTAATAAAATATATATATATATATATATATATAAAAAAGAAAAAGAAAAAAAAGAAATAATATAAAAAAAATATATAAAAAAAAGGGGGGTTGACATCCGGGGCCCTGGGGACCTCTGGGTCCTTAATAATAATAATAACATTATATATATATATATATATATATATATATATATATATATATATATATATATATATATATATACATATATATATATATTTTTTTAAATAAATTAAAAAAGGGGGCTTACCATCTGGGGCCCTTTAATAAAAAATAAAAAAATATTAAAAAAATACATATTTTTTTTTATTTAAAAATAAATAAAAAAAAGGGGGGTTGCCATCTGGGGCCCTGGGGGCCTCCGGACCCCTGAAAAAAAGGGGGTTGCTTTGGGCCCCCAACAGTGACAGGGCCCTGGGCAGCTTCCCCTGTTTGCCCTATGATAAAGACGGCCCTGGGCCTGGTACAACACAGCTGGTCCTACTGCCCTATCAGCAAGCCCTTCTCTGCCCTACTGATGTCCTTAACTGTTCTTCTGACTGAAACCATCAACAGTATAACTGACACATCCACTTCTCTACTGACACTGTCCACTGCCCTACTGACTTCCTTGTTTTAATACATAAAATGTTTGTTTACATTTATTTACAAGAGCATGTATGTCTGTGTATGTATATATATATATATATATATGTTTCAATTAATTATTGCTGCTCAGGATTGAAGATATTGTATTTTAAAGGGGTTGTAAAGTTATTTTTTTAAATAACAAACATGTTATACTTACCTCCACTGTGCAGCTCGTTTTGCACAGTGTCCCCGCAAGAACTCAACACATTAATGTAAGCGAGCTCTCATGGTGTTGAGTTCCTGCGGGCGCGTTCCAGTGATACAACCAGCGGCTATTGCCGCTCACTGTATCACTTGGCCCTGCCCCCAGCACGTCATTGGATGTGATTGACAGCAGCACTAGCCTATGGCTGTGCTGCTTTCAATCCATCCAGTGTAGCCAATCAACGGCCAGGCTCGGAAACGAGGATGATAACGGGGGCGGCCAGGTTAACGTGCTCAGGTAAGGGGTCTGGTGTGGATTTTTGGGGGAACTCCACGCCATTTTTAAAAAAATTGGGGTGGAGTTCCCCTTAAAATCCACACCAGACCTGAAGGGTCTGGAATGGATATTTGGGGGGAACCCCACGTAATTTTTTTTAAATTGACAGCGGGGTTCCCCTTAATATCCATACCAGACCTGAAAGGCCTGGTAATTAAATTTGGGGGGACCCCCACGCTTTTTTTTTTTTTATGAATGAGTCCTCTTTGAATTGCCGGGAGCCGACAATTCATTATAGCCGCAAGTCCGGTTTTAAATGACTTTTTTTCTTTAGTTCTAAGTACTGGAAACATGCGCTATTTCACATGATAACTTTACACCCCCCCCCCTAGGTACGAAATTTAAAGGAATATTTCACTTTTATTGTTTTACTCTAAGCATTATTAAATTCACTGCTCCCGAAAAAACGTCTGTTTTTAAAACTTTTTTTTGCACAATAATAATAATTTTAGGACAATAACGTGCATATTAGCCTTTAAAATTAGCACTTTCGATTTCAAATGTTCGAGTCCCATAGACTTTAATGGGGTTCTAAAGTTCACACGAACATTTGGTGTGTTCGCAAGTTCTGGTGTGAACCGAACAGGGGGGTGTTCGGCTCATCCCTACAAGGAACCCTCGTCGTTCTTCACTGTTGCCTGCAGACACTAATTATTGTACCGCTCTCCAGCCCTTTGGTGAACAAACTGCCTCCTGCTACAGCCAAATATAAATTATATAAATATAAAATTTTGACTCATCGGTCTGGACCACCTGCTGCCATTTTTCTGCAGCCCAGTTCCTATATTTTCTTGCACAGTTTGGTCGCTTAGCCTTGTTTCCACATAAGAGGTATGGCTTTTTGTCCACAATTGTTCCATGAAGGACACTTCTGCCAGACTTCTCTGGACAGTAGATGGGTGTACCTGGGTCCCACTGGTTCTGCCAGTTCTGTGCTGATGGCACTGCTGGACATCTCCCAATGTCAAAGAGAAAAAAGCATGATGTGTCCTGCATCTGCTGCTTTAAGTTTTAGTCCTTGGCCGAACACTGCGTCTATGGTCCTCAATGTTGCAACATTTCTTTGTACCTCTTCAAAAGAGCTTGAATAGTACACCTTGAAACCCCAGTCTGCTTTGAAATCTTTGCCTTGGAGAGATCTTGCTGATGCAGTATAACTACCTTGTGTATTGCTGTGCTCAGTCTTTCCATGGTGTGTGATATGAAACTGTCTTCCAGAACTCCATCTTAGTTGCAGAGTTTGGCTGTTCCTCACCCAGTTTTAAACCTCCTACACAGCCTCCTGGAACGCACAATTGGGTGGACGTGATGTCATTAGCTGGAAATGATGCAAGATGTGGGAGGTGTGCTCCTTCTTCAGGCCATCATTTCCAGGTGATGACATCACATCCGCCCCATCGTGCGTTCCACCGCCACCTGGGAGTAGAAGTATACATCGGTACTCTGCATCTACTGGCCCGATCGGTTCCCGCTGGTGGCTCATAATTCAGATTGATGATAAGCCTGAACTCTTGCACAGTGTCTTAATGCCATTCACTCTACTCCCTTTGTCAGTAACATTCTTTTAGTGCAATAAAAGTAGTTTTAATGCTACACTTAGTTGGCGCTGTATATCTCTCTGTTCTCCCCTGTCACTGAAACCAACCCACTGAGCCATCGGCCCACCGGGAAACTCCCGGTAGTCCCAATGGCCAGTGGGTACAATATGGTGATGTAGCCTAAGCAGAGTATTTAATGATCCCCATTTCTTTTTAAAACAGAAATTGGATGATGTAGAATCTACAAAAATGGAGGTTCGGTCCTCACTTTCTTAACTGGGTTTCATCACTATATAATAATCCCAAAGCCTATATTAAATATGCTGGGTATAAATCTGGTTGCTTTAACATAAATAGAGGAACACGTCAGGGTTGTCCACTCTCCCCACTTTTATTTGTCCTACTTATTGAACCCCTAGCTCAGGCTATACGATCAATCAATATCAATCAAAGGGATAGGTCATCAGCACAAATTATGTTTGTTTGCTGACGATATTCTAATATTTATGTCTTGCCCTCATATTTCTGCTCCCAACCTTATAAGTAAGCTAGATCATTTTGCACAGATATCTGGACTAATTATCAACTCTCAAAAATCTACAGCCTTAAATATATTCTTACCTTCCCATACTTTACAACAAGCACAATCTTCCCTCCCATTCTCCTGGTCTACATCGCACCTGACCTACCTAGGAATTACTCTTACTCCCAATTTAACTGAATTCTTCTCGGCTAAGGCCTCGTACACATGATAGGTTAACCAGAGGACAACAGTCTGATGAACCGTTGTCATAGGTTAACCGATGAAGCTGACTGATGGTCCGTCGTGCCTACACACCATCAGTTAAAAAAACGATCGTGTCAGAACGCGGTGACGTAAAACACAAGGACGTACT
Source organism: Rana temporaria (assembly GCF_905171775.1). NCBI lineage: Eukaryota > Metazoa > Chordata > Amphibia > Anura > Ranidae > Rana > Rana temporaria. Next base: position 118,088,249 of record NC_053496.1, read on the forward strand.
GAAAAAAATTAAGTTCAATGCTTCCAAGCATGCGTAGACTTGATTCTTCTGAGCATGCGTGGATTTTTAACCGATGGTCGTGCGTACTAACAATCGGTTTTGACCTATCGGTTAGGCATCCATCGGTTCAATTTTAAAGCAAGTTCTCATTTTTTTGACCGAAGGTTAAATAACCTATGGGGCCTACACACGATCGGTTTGGACCGATGAAAATGGTCCATCAGACCGTTATCCTCTGGTTAGCCGATCGTGTGTACGAGGCCTAACTTTCCGCCATTACTAAAGCAAATTACCAATCTCCTTAAACAATGGTCCTCTTTACCAATCTCATGGATTGGTAAAATAAACGTAATAAAGATGACTATTTTACCCAAGATACTATATCAATTTTGGGTTTTGCCCATTCCAGTTCCAACATACTTTCTTAGAAATCTTTAACGCAAAACACTAGCGTTCATCTGGGGTTCTTTAAAACATTGTTTATCTAAACACACACTTTACTTTCCCAAACTTAAAAGTGGACTAGGATTCCCCAATTTCGCCTCTTATTACCATGCAGCTCAAATAGCATGCATCCCCAAATATCACGCAAAATACGAAACCCCACTCTGGGTTGCAATTGAAGCAATTGACTGTGATCCATTTTCTATAACAAATTTAATTTGGTCCAAACCCTCAGATCAAAAAAATATAAAAAATCAGATTACCAAACACACTGTTACCATCTGGGATACATTTTAACTCATCAAAGGACTACAATCTCCTCATGTTCCCCTTCTATAATTTATTAGAAACCCACTATTCTATCCAGCCTGCACATTTCCTAATTCATTTAAAAAATGTATTTCCTCTGACATAAGTCAACTCTGTGATATGTCAACATCTACCTCACTTATAACATTTCCTGAACTATGTCATAGACATCAACTCCCCCAATCAGAACTTTTTCGATATCTGCAGATCAAAAAAAATGTCATGCCATATATACAAAATATGAGTAAACTCAATGAACTCACACAATTTGAACGTATATGTAAATGCGAACCTCACTCTAAGGCCGCGTACACACGATAGGATCTCCAGAGGAGAACGGTCTGAAGGACCGTTTTCATCAGTCCAAGCCGATCGTGTATAGGCCCCATAGGTTATTTAACCTTCGGTCAAAAAAAAGGAGAACTTGCTTTAAAATTGAATCGATGGAAGCCTAACCGATAGGTAAAAACCGATCGTTAGTACGCACGACCATCGGTTAAAAATCCATGCATGCTCAGAATCAAGTCGACGCATGCTTGGAAGCATTGAACTTCATTTTTTTCAGCATGTCGTTGTGTTTTACGTCACCACGTCCTCACACGATCGGTTATTTAACCTATGGTGTGTAGGCGCAACGGACCATCAGTCAGCTTCATCGGATAACTTAAGACAACTGTCCTTCAAATCGTTTTCATCGGATGGACGGATCGTGTGTACGAGGCTTAAGGGTCTCATATCAATAATATATAAACACCTTTGCCTACTGCAGATCCACCATCATATGTGGAAAAATGGGAGAGAGACCTTGGACTTCATTTGAAATTATATGATTGGGATAAAATTTGGACCACAACAAAATCATCTTCACAAAATATAATAGCTCTAGAGACAAATTATAAAGTACTTTTGCACTGGTACTTGGTTCCTGTCAGAATTGTGAAATATATTCCGCAATACTCTCCACTCTTCTTCCGTGGCTGTGGTGAACTAGGATCACATATACACATATTTTGGGAATGTCCGGTTACAAAATGTTTTTGGAAAGAGTTTTTTTTAATCCTCTCTTCCTTATTTAAAAAAAACAATCAAACCTGACCCTTCAATTGCACCACTAAATCTAAAACCGACTTCTATTTCACACACTCAATTCAAACTCCTTCTACAAATCACTATTGCAGCAAAGCAGACAATCACCAAAGCGTGAAAAAAAAACCCAACATTAATGATCTCAGAAGCCAAAACCAGAATAAACCAAGCCATGACCCACTCAAAAACGGAAGCCATTACCAATGATAATATTGCAAAATTAGAAAAAATCTAGAATCCTTGGGTGACTGATTTTTTCCCTCCCAACTTTGACATCACATTATTAAGACCTTGGTAATATAACTACTAATAGCTATTTAATATGCTAATAACATAAGACCAACATAATAAGATACCCCAGGGACCTTTTAGACCTTTTCTTTCTTTTCATATTTAACTTCTTTATTTTTGTTTTATATTCAGGGTCATACAGATTTAACATAACATATAACATATATATTGGGCCCATAATCAAATGGATAATATCGCTTCAGACTCCCAAGAGGGTGACCCAGGCTAAAATAAAAATAAAAATCTCACTAGAATACCTAGATACAAAGAATTACCAACACGGTCACTTTACCCTGGTCTTGTATTAGTCCTCTTCCTATCTTTTACCTCTTATACCTCTACCCTAGAGCCCCCATATTCTCCACACCCCACTTGTCCCAATCTAAACCCTTATCCTTTTATTTTAAACCCTACCTACCCCTTCCCTATACATAAAACCTACAACCCACCCAAATAATAATAATAATAATAAAAAAATAAAAAAAAAGGGAATAAACATCCCAACCCCCCACCCCCCCTCCCCTCTCCCCCCCGCGCCTAGGAGGGACCTATTCTCCACCAAATCCTACCTACTGTCTCACTTCAAATCAGGTGGGCCTTCCCCTTCCCATACTACTCGTCCAATAGTCTCTTCCCTTCTTCCGTATTCATAAACTGGTTCCAACTTGTCCATGTTTCTACATACTGTTCCCTTTTATTCCTGGCAGAGAGGATCAAATCCTCTATAGCTCCCGTCTCTCTCACTCTATTGAGCCATCTTGCTATAGAGGGTGGTCTACTATCTCTCCACTGGAGCGCTATTCCAGTTTTAGCTGTATTTATCAGATGGCATAACACCGACCTTTTATACTTACTCACTGGAAATTGTGAACTATGGAGTAGAAAAAAGGCCGGGTCATCCGGAATCTGGAACTCCGTAAGTTTTTGAGCAATCCTCTGGACTTCCCTCCAATATTCTTTTACTTTTATACAGGACCAAAATATGTGCAGCAAAGTACCTTGCTCTAAGCCACATCTCCAGCAATTCTCTGAACTTTCTTTAAACATTTTATGCAACTTTACTGGTGTAGAGTACCACTGGGACAACAATTTATAATTGGCTTCCTGTGTCCGCGTAGATACTGAGGAGTTTAGTGTTAGATGTATTATATGCTTACGTTGGGTCTGCGTTAGACCTTTTCTATCTTATCTACCTACTATCTTTATTTTCTCTATTTTTTCTCTTCTTCTTCTTCTTCTTACCCTTGCCTCTATTCTATCTTGTCTTTTTAGTTATTTTTTTGTTGTTTTTTCTTTCCTAGCATATATTGTTATTATATGCAAAAATGGTAGCAGCATTAAATTTTTTTTAATGTTTTTATTTATCAGTACATTTCAGCTTTAGAGCTCCATTGAAACAGTACAAACACAGGCCCGGATTCACTTAGAAGCACGCCTCTCTATTTGCGGGCGTAACGTATCCTATTTACGTTACGCCTCCGCAACTTTGACAGGCAAGTGCAGTATTCTCAAACCAAAGTTGCGGCGGCGTAGCGTAAATAGGCCGGCCTAAGCCTGCCTAATTCAAATGTGGAAGATGTGGGCGTGTGTTATGTAAATTAATTGTGACCCCACGTAAATGACGCTTTTTACGAACGGCGCATGCGCCGTCCGTGAAAGTATCCCAGTGCACATGCTCCAAATTTACCCGCAAGAAGCCAATGCTTTCGACGTGAACGTAAATGACGCCCAGCCCTATTCGCGAACGACTTACGCAAACGACATAAAACGTGAAAAATTTTACGCTGTTCCGACGTCCATACTTAACATTGGTATGCCTCATCTATGCCTCATATAGCAGGGGTAACTTTACGCCGGGAAAAGCCTAACGTAAACGGCATATCTGTAATGCGATGGCCGGGCGTACGTTCGTGAATTGGCGTATCTAGCTGATTTACATATTTCTAGGCATAAATCAGCGTACACGCCCCTAGCGGCCAGCGTAAATATGCAGTTAAGATACGACGGCGTAGGAGACTTACGCTGGTCGTATCTTATAGAGATTCTGGCATATCTGATTCTTTGAATCAGGCGCCAAGATAGGACGGCTCAGACTCAGAGATACGACGGCGTATCTGGAGATACGCCGTCGTATCTCCTACGAGAATCTGGGCCCTAATGTCTATACAATAAATCCCTGTTTATCTTCATTAAATATTACCCCAACATTATACAAGGTCTAGAAATTATGGGGCAGATCCACAAAGGTATTACGCCGGCGTATTTCTTGATACGCCGCGTAATTTCAAATTTTGTGCGTCGTATCTTTGTTTTGGTATCCTCAAAACAAGATACGATGGCATCTCGGCTAGATCCGACAGGCGTACGTCTTAGTACGCCGTCGGATCTAAGCTGCAATTTTTCGGCGGCCACTAGGTGGCGTTTCCGTCGAATTCCGCGTCAAGTATGCAAATTAGCAAGTTACGGCGATCCACGAACATACGTCCGGCCGGCGCATTGTTTTTACGTTGTTTGCGTTCGGCTTTTTCCGGCGTATAGTTAAAGCTGCTATTATGAGGTGTACTCAATGTTAAGTATGGCCATCGTTCCCGCGTCCAATTTTGAATTTTTTACGTTGTTTGCGTAAGTCGTTCGCAAATAGGAATTTGTGTAGAATGACGTCACCGTCGTAAGCATTGGCTGGTTCTGATTTAATTTCGAGCATGCGCACTGGGATACCCCCACGGACGGCGCATGCGCAGTTAAAAAAAAACGTTGTTTACGTCGGGTCATGACGTATTTACATAAAACACGCCCCCATTACATCCATTTGAATCCCGCGCCCTTACGCCGCCAAAGATACACTACGCCGCCGTAACTTACGGCGCAAATTCTTTGAGGATTCGAAAAAAAAAAAAGTTACGGCGGCATAGTGTATCTTAGATACGCTGCGCCCGGCGCAGAGGTACGTGGATCTGCCCCAATGACCCTTAATTTATTCTTTATAAATTCTTATATTACCTTACACTGTTATATATTATTACTATATCTGGTTTGTAATTACTAAATCCAACACTAAGGATATATTTTAGCAAGTGTCCAGATAATGGTCAGCATATGCTAAACTCAAATTACTGTTTTTTTTTTTCTTTTGATGTTGTTGTTGCCTTCTAAAAAAAAACACTGGAGCTTGATATAAATATCTAATTTGTGTCCTCCTTAACTGCTACTATTTATAGTGACTATGGGCCAGATTCACATAGAATCTGGCTGCGCTGCGGCGGCGTAACGTATCCCATTTACGTTACACCGCCGCAAGTTTACAGCGTAAGTGCCTGATTCACAAAGCACTTGCCTGTAAACTTGCGGCGGTGTAGCGTAAATCCGCCCGGCGCAAGCCCGCCTAATTCAAATGGGGCGGGCACCATTTAAATTAGGCGCGTTCCCGCGCCGAACATACTGCGCATGCTCCGTCCTTAAAATTACCCGACGTGCATTGCTCTAAATGACGTCGCAAGGACGTCATTGGTTTCAACTAGGGTTGTCCCGATACCGATACTAGTATCGGTATTGGGACCGATTCCGAGTATTTGCGGGAGTACTCCCGCAAATACCCCCGATACCGAAATAGAATACTCCCCCCCCCCCGCCTTTCGCCGCCGTTACGCCGCATCCCGCTGCCGTTACGTCGCATCCCGCCGAATCCGCGCTGCCGCCGACTGTTTAACACGCGTGGGGAGTGTAATGATTGGCGCCGCGCCGCGTATAGACACTCCCCCTTGCTCGGGTGAACTGTCCAATCCCGAGCAAGGGGGAGTGTCTGTACGCAGCGCGGCGCCAATCATTACACTCCCCGCGCATGTTAAACAGTCGGCGGCAGTGCGGATGCAGGTAAGGGGGATATGGGGGGAGACAATGTCTGCATATGGGAGACAATGGCTGGATATGGGGGAAGACAATGGCTGGATATGGGAGACAATGGCTGGATATGGGGGGAGACAAAGGCTGGATATGAGGGGAGACAATGGCTGTATATGGGGGGAGACAATGGCTGGATATGGTGGGAGACATTGCTGCATGGGGGGAGACAATGGCTGGATATGGGGGACATGGCTGCATATGGGGGGAGACAGTGGCTGGATAATGGGGGGAGACAGTGGCTGGATAATGGGGGGAGACAATGGTTGCATATGGGGGGAGACAATGGCTGCATCTGTGGGGGGACATGGCTGCATATGGAGACACATTTAAAAAAAGTATCGGTATTCGGTATCGGCAACTACTAAAAAAAAAGTATCGGTACTCATACTCAGTCCTAAAAAAGTTGTATCGGGACAACCCTAGTTTCAACGTTAACGTAAATGGCGTCCAACGCCATTCACGGACGACTTACGCAAACGACGTGATTTTTCAAATTTTGACGCGGGAACGACAGCCATACTTAACATTGGCTAGTCCACCTAGAGGGCAGTCTTAGTTTTACGCGGCGTATCTCGACGGAAACGACGTACAGTTAGAGCGACGGGTAAAACGTACATTCGTGAATCGCTGTAACTGGTCATTTGCATATTCTACGCCGACCGCAATGGAATCGCCACCTAGCGGCCGGCCTAGAATTGCATCCTAAGATCCGACGGTGTAAGTCAATTACACCTGTCGGATCTTAGGGCTATCTATGCGTAACTTATTCTATTGCCGGGTACACACGAGAGGATTTATCCACGGATACGGTCCTCCGGACCGTTTCCGCGGATGAATTCTCTGAGGATTTCGATCCGCTGGATTGTACTCACCATCGGATCGAAATCCGCGCCGAATTTACACCGCGGTGACATGTCGCGCCGTCGCCGCGATGATGACACGGCGACGTGCGCGACGCTGTCATATAAGCAATTCCACGCATGCGTCGAATCATTACGACGCATGCGAGGGATGGTTCGGACAGATCGATCCGGTGAGTCTGTACAGACCACCGGATCGATCCGCTGGAGCTGATTCCAGCGGATAGATTTCTTAGCATGCTAAGAAATTTTTATCCGCTGGAAATCGGTCGGCCCAAAATATATCCGCGGATAAATATCCGCTGGATCGTACACACCAGCGGATCTATCCGCTGAAACCGATCCGCGGATCAATTTCAGCGGATCGATCCTCTCGTGTGTACGGGGCCTATGAATCAGCTACATGGAGCCGCAAAGATACAATCGTATCTCAGAGATACAACAGCGTATCAGGAGATACGCCGTTGTATCTCTTCTGTCAATCTGGCCCTATGTTTATATGACAATATATGCTTGTAATTTTGAAAATGTAATAAACAAATTTGACAAGGAAATTGTAGAGAAATGTTAAACAATGCATTACAATTGAATTACACTCATTAGATTTTAGACGACTAAAATTAGTTTTAGCTGACTAAAATGTACTGGAGATTTAATCGACTAAATAGGACTAAAACTAAAACAATTGCAGAAGATAAAAATGAGAAGGAGTCCGCCTGCCCCCGCCAGCTCAGCGGGAGATCAGTCAATTGATCTCCGCTGAGCTGGAGGATGACAAGCTCCTTTCTGCTCACTGAGTGGGGAGGGGCTTGTTGGGCGCTGCTGTTTTCTATGGAGCGATCTGATGAAAACGGACAGCGTTTTCATCAGATCTCACCCGATCCGCCATGGACTGATCGGATTGGGTCGGATGTCAGTAGACATGTCTCTGCTGATATCTGACGCTCCATAGAGATGCATGGAGCGGCCGTTCAGGTCCGCCGTCAAAACTGACAGGCGGACCTAAACGGTCCGTCCATGTGAAAGGGGCCTAAAACTAAAATGCCATTTTAGTCCTAAGACTAAAACTGAATCGAAATTTGCTGTCAAAATTAATACTGCTCCCATGACAATATTACCTGACCCATGTTGATACTACACCGAGCACTCCTGTGCCCCTACCTTACACCCTGATTATTTTTACTGGGAGTAAAAGACATCTGCCATGGCCCCTGCTGTAGCCAAAATTGGAGTAATGGTCTTTGTATTACCTTATTTAAATTTTTGTGCATGTATAGACTAATAGTTCAGAAGATATTTGCCATGAGCTAAACTTTAGTTTAAACATGTTCTTTACCAATTACCTCCTATTATCTTATATTCATACACATGAAATGAAATCAACACCCTTAGTATGTTGTGGCATTAAGGAAGAACTTAAATGTTTAGCAACATCTCTGGTGTGACTAGTTATATCATGAAACAAAAATGTCAATATAAAGTCATTGAACAGAATAGTTTTGCAATTATCTATCACATTTATTATAATATTTGGAAAATACAATATGTTCTCCTATAAAAAAAAGAGTGATAGAGGAGGTATACTGAACTATATTGACATATTGGTGTTCTTTGACTTCTGAATATTTTTAATAAATCATGAAAAAAGTCAGTGCTATCTGTGCTTCGTTAGGAAAAAATTTAAATTTTCTCTTTAATTTGAGATGCTCTTGTGCAGGGGTTCTTAACTGGGGGCAGGGCCGGATTTCCCACAAGGCCAACGAGGCCAGGCCTCGGGGCCGCACTGTGGCGGGGGAAACAAGATTTTTTTCAGCCGTGTGGCCGTGTGGTGGCGGAGAGAACCTTCTAATCGGCTCCGAACCCTTCTAATTGGCCACCATAGAGGAGGCTCCTGATGGGGCCACGGGGGACGATGGGGGGTGTGGCTTGGGGAACTGCTACATCCTTCATAGAGAAGACAGCCAGCAAGGACAAGGGGCGGGGCTTGGAGACTGACAGCTAGGTCTCCGAGCAGTGCGCAGCCATATTGTTGGTTATCATAGTTTCAGCACACACGTATAAAGAGGGGCAGATTCATGTAGCACTTACACCGTTTTTTTTGGGAGATGCGCGGCGTAAGTGCAGATTTGCACCGGCGGATCCCTGCACCGTACCCAGAGAACCAGATTACGCCTCCAAATAGACTTCATTGCCTCGGTGTAACCTTTCCACGCCGGCGCGGCGTTGGCGCAGATTTACGCTGGTCGGATCTGGCTCGGCCATGGTTTTTGTGTTTTAAATATGCAAATGAGGTTGTTGGGCCGATTCATCAACTTAAGCTTGACCGGCGCAGGCTACTCCCGGTGAGCGGAGCTGAAATTTCCGGCGCCAAGTTACACCTCATAAAAGCAGGGGTAACTTTGCACCAAACTTGCAGAGGTCAGCTGGAGAGCAGCTAAAGCAGCAGCGTTACAAACGAACTGAGCAACAACACTTGCTGGACAACACATCTGTGTGCCAACATGCCAGGGGCAGCCGTGGTCCTTGCACTATTGCGTCGAAGGGCACCTAGGAGGGGACGGGAGAGGATCTTCCGCCCGCGCATTACTGTAACGTCTTTGACATGGGGGAAGTGGAGGTGTATCGCACCTACAGGTTCAGCCGTGAAGTCATCCTGGAATTAACCAGCATCCTGCAGGATGACCTCACCAGCCATAACTGCCCCACCACAATGCAAACGACCTAGCTTGGAAAAAAAAAGCTTAAGTACATTTGCACCTGCAGGGCGGAAGTCTGGACTGATTTATGGACTGGGCATTGGTAGTGGACCGGCGTAGCTCAGGGATCACGCCAGGGCGCAGTTCTGAGCATGTGCAGATTGGGGCATTTACCCCTGGATGTCACTGAGCATGTGCGGTCTAAGATGCGCCCCGGCGTGACCCCTGCGCCACGGTCGGCACTTCATTAGCATAGGGTGACTCCCATTTGGCTTTACCCCGCCTTACGCCGTCTAAAATCCGCCCCGCTGGGGCATCGTAGACAAAAAAAGTTTCTTGAATCACCTAACTGCCTCTCCGCGCTGGACCGGTTTAGTCTAAAAATGATGCACCACGCCACCAAATCTGCACCATTGTACATGAATCTGGCCCACTGTGTACAATATCTGTTCAATGACCAGCAGCTCTATGGTGGGAGGCACTGACTAATCAATTTATATCCAGTAAGATGGGTCCTCATGTCATTTAGTCTGTTAATTAAAAAGAGAAAAGATTGTATAGGTGTATTGTGTGCAGGCCAGTGTAATATTTAGCACATTTTCTACTCAAGCATTATTATGCATCCTGTTCATTTGGATGTGCTGCCTACTGCCCCCCCAAAAAGTGCAGGCGCTATTATTTTGTGTTGCCATGCATTTGGCTGCCATTAGGAATTAAAGTTCCTCTGTCACAAACAGCAAGCAAGGAGGTTTTATATTGTAGAAGAGACATGCAATAAAATGCATCCAATATAAACTGGTGTTGCATCTGTATAGCTCATCTGATCTCATGTAGTCTCATTATGATATAGACATTCCATATACAGTGAAGGAAAGGAAAAATTATTATTATTTTTGATTTGCTTTTTGTACTCACCACGTCATTACATCTTCTCTCATTGCCTGCGCTGCTGTTCCAACTTCCGCCCTTACTTACAGGGCCACGAAAGCTGCGCCACACAGAAGAGAGAGAGAATGACATCATCTCTCACCGCCCTCCCTCACTCTCATCTCTCACTTGAGTCTCATGTTCCTCTGTTTCACGGTTCAACTGCAGCTAGTTTTCCCACGTGGGAGAAGAGAGGAGAGGCTGACAGAGTTGTACCTGGCTGCAAGTACTCTGCAATGCTGGGGGGGGGCTTAATTTTACATGCAATTAGTGACAAACTGGTACTTTTTTGGGTGGCAGCCAGGTAACTGTGGCAATCCCCATTCTGCTAGCAGGTAGCGTGGCAAGTGACATCCCCATCAGGTGGCAGACAGCAAGTGACAAGTGACAAGTGACATTCCCATCTGGTGGCAGGCAGCATGGCGAGTGACATTCCCATCTGGTGGCAAGCAGCGTGACAAGTGACATCCCCATCTGGGGGCAGGCAGCATAGCAAGTTACATCCCCATCTGGTGGCAGGCAGCGTGGCAAGTGACATCCCCATCTGGTGGCAGGCAGTGTGGCAAGTGACATCCCCATCTGGTGGCAGGCAGCGTGGCAAGTGACATCCCCATCTGGTGGCAGGCAGCGTGGCAAGTGACATCCACATCTGGTGGCAAGCAGCGTGGCAAGTGACATCCCCATCTGGTGGCAGGCAGCGTGGCAAGTGATATTCCCATCTGGTGGCAGGCAGCATGGCAAGTGACACTCTCAGGGCTTCCACTCGTTCTGCATTATGGTGAGTTGAACTATTTCATTTTATATTACAATGTAATAATAGAAATAATGCATTTCAATCATCCTGACACCATAACAACCATGGTGCCGGGATGATTGAAGCACTAACACCAGTTATTGTTTGAGAAAAATCACTTACCCCCCCGTGCATCGCCCCCCATGTGATGGTGGGGGGGCGGCATTGAAGGACCCGGCCTTGGGGCGGCAAAGGGAGTAAATCCGGGCCTGACTGGGGGGTATGGAAACCAAATGAAGGGGGGATAAGACTGGATCTCTAAATAAAAAATAAAAAAATGTTAGATTACATTATTAACAACCAACTTTGGATTCACAGATTTTAATGACCTTAGCCTGGAATCTGTTTATATGATGAATTCTTTCTCATTTACTATATCATCCATAAGTGTCAGCAATTCAGCAAAATATGTTTTTATGCATTTCCAAGAAAACTTCACAGAGTGACAAAATATAGAAGAACAAAATGTAAACCTGTGTGGTTAATTTTTACTCTAATTTAACCCGTTCACTGTTAGAACCTTTTTTACATATTTTTTACACATATTTTTGAGACCACCAAAAATTGTTGACAGACACGCTAGTGAATAACATAGTTGTATGTCACATTATAATAGCACAACAAACAAATGCAAAAAGTACCCTAAAGTTAATTGTAAGGCACATAAACATAATATATTACCCAATTGTCTTGGTAAGATATTAAATATGAGGTTATGCCAATTAAATAGATACACAGCATATCAAGCCTTAAAGGAGTTGTAAAGTCAGAAGGTTTTTTATCTTATTGCATTCTATGCATTAGTAGCAAATATATTCCATAGGCTTTACTTTAAAATCCTCTACAGGTCATCAGTTTTGAGTTAACTGTGCATAACGGGCCAAGGGTTATTGCTCTTGCTGTGGCGTGCAATGGCGATATGTAACGTGTAGTGCAGTTGATGCTTTTGTGCGTAGGCACCCCAAACACACTCATTTATTATTTTATATACACATGTAAGTCCTCAGGGAGCTTAGCTCAGTTATAACCAAGGCACTATTCCTGATTTTTAAAGACTCTTCACTGATGGAATAGTACTGACTGATTAGCATAGAGCAAATAATTGTACTGATGTTTAAAAAAAAAGGGATGTACAGTAAATCAGGAAGCTACAGATCAGTCATCCTAACATCAATAGTATGTAAGGCAGGGGTGTCAAACTCAATTTCATTGCGGGTTGCATCAGTAGTATGGTTGTCCTCAAAGGGCCGGTTGTATCTGTAAAACTATATAAATATATCCACTCTTTATCATATAAATATTTGCCTCTGCATTCTATCATTACTGGTTTTAGTAGCAAACATAAGACCTAGGCAGTGAAAACCGGGTGCAGACCAGCATGCCGTGACATTAAGTTACATTTTAGTCATAGTCTTTTGACTAAAATGCCATTTTAGTTTTAGTCATATTTAAGTCATCTGTATTGCTTTAGTTTTATTGGTATTTTAGTCAACTAAAATAGTGTTAATTTTGTTTATAAACATATTTTCATTGACAAAAATAACACTGCCAGCATGGAGCTCAATCACACTACTGTAGCAGATAATGCAAGTCTATCAAGGAGGGTCGCACACCACTGGTATCATCCACAAGAAACTTCATTGGAGACTGCTCAGACAGCACGTTTCTGCCATGGTGTACCATCTGAGCAGTCTCCAATGGAGGTTCTTGTGGATGATACCAGCAGTGTGCGAACCTCCTTTTCAACTGGCATAAAATTGAATAATTCTTATAAAAATTATAAGCAGGTGTCCAGAGCACCCTCCCCCATCAGATGTTAAGCATTCCCCCCCAGCAGAAGTCAAGAGTCTCCCCACTCTCTCTAACATCACTGTGCAGGGTCTGGAGGAAGAACAAGGAGGGCTGGAGATAGCTGCTGAATGCTGAGACCAGAGGAGGTGAGGGAAATGGTGAGATGGAGGGGTCAGAAATTAGTGTCTCTGAGGCTGCGCGAAGAAGGGCAGGATATGGGGGAGGAGTTTTGTTCTCCTCTCAGCTGACGACTTCTGAGACAGTGTGGAGGCGGAGACAAGGGAGTGCTTCTGTTGCAGGAGAGGTGTGAGGGCCACATGAAATGGCCTGAAGGGCTAGATTTGGCCCGCAGGCCATGTGTTTGACACATGTGACACAAAGTGTTCAAATTAATGCTTTGGGGCTTTACTGAATAATTTGTCAGAGAAAATAGTAAATTAGCTAACAACTAACAGGGATTTAAAAAAGAAGGCTCTTGTCAGATGAACCTGTTGACATTCTATAATGAAGTGAGCAGTAAATTAAATAGACACAGGACAGTCAGGGCCATCTTTAAGGCAGGGCAAAAGGGGTAGCTGCCCTGGGCCCTGTCATTGTTTTGGGGCCCAAAGCAGGTGCCTTATACTTGCCAACTATCCTGGTTTAAATTCCCTTGTCCCAAGAAGTTTTAGTCCTGTACTGTTTCCCAATTTCTCAGAGTGAAGTAATGCTACTAATGCTGCCCAGCTCTGCCCTATTGTTGTGTACAAATGACTCACCTGCAGACCCTGTGTTTACATGTAAATAACCGGCATTGATATGTAAATAAAGGCGGCATTCATATGTATATCATGTCCCCCTGAGGTCTTATCCATACCTCCCAACTTTTTGAGATGGGAACTAGGGACACCTATTAGCAAAAGTATGTAGGCATAAGACACACCCTTTTAAAGATAAAAAAAAGATTAAACTCACAAAACGCTTATTTTTACCACTACTATTCCTTTAATTTGAAATTTACAAATGCCGCAATTTAGAAACTGAATGAAAGGTTTAGCACTGGGAATCACTTTTTGATAGATAAGTAGTGGATTTATTCACACTAGTGGCCAGTGTGACTGTCCCCCGTACATTAGTGGTCAGTGTAAATCCCTCCTTTCATTGGTGGTTACTGTGAATGTTTCTATTACATTAGTGGTCAGTGTAGACCCCTATTATATTAGTGGTTAGTGTAAACCCTTATTACATAGGTGGTCAGTGTTGAAACTCCTCTTTATATTGGTAGTCTGTAAACAAATCAGCCAATGATCACACCCTCCCCTCCCCCCCAGCACTGCCACTGATCCCAGGAGTCCTACGATCCCTAGGAGTTTTCTGTCTATTGAAGGGTCCCCTCACCTCCCCAGTCCACGGTGTGCAGGCAGTGAGGAGATGATGTGCTATAACCTCTAGCAACCAATTAGTGATCAATATTACTGTACTGTAATCTCTAGCAACCAATCAACAAGCAGAAATCATGTGCTGTAACCTCTAGCAACTAATCAGTGAGCCATAACGATATGCTGTGTCCTCTGGCAACCAATCGCAATCGCTGCCTGATCTTTATTTATTGTATGTCTCAGAGCAGGTGGAGAGCGAAACTGCATGGGGGGGCCCAAGAATTTTTTTGCCCAGGGTCCAATCAATATTAAAGACGGCCCTCAGGACAGTAGATATATTATCTGGAAAGTGCAAAAATGCAAAAGCATTTGATACTGTACACCACATAGGCTTAATTTATTTTTATTTTTTAATTATTTTTATTGAGTTTTCAGACAAGACAACACAGACACAACACTGAACATACCACGAGGCAGGCAACATGCCTAGCCCGACAGTGGCCACGCAGGGCCAACCCAAAAATAAAATTAACATAGTTCAACCTAAATCCCCCCCACCCCCATAACCCGACCAACCACCTTGTTCAGATAATCACATACCTAAGCACCAATATACAGTCCAGGAAGTATAATTATAATCTGTCCTCCCATATCAGCTACATTCAATCCTTTACGGAACGCCCGTTATTCCCAAGAAACCCAAAAGGGGATACAGGTCATTTATATTAAACTAGCAAACTTAACCCACCGTAGACGAAGAGTCCAGCCAGGCCTGCCAAACCCGTGTAAACTTTTTGTCACATCCCCTTGCCCTGTAAGTAGCCTTATACATATGTATTACAGAATTGACCAGCCCCTTCCAGAATGACAGCGTGGGAGTATTGGAATTTTTCCATTTTAATAGGATAGCTTTTCTGCCGTAAAACAGCCCAATATTTAGCAAAGTACGGTGTGCCAGGGAGGGAACTACCTCCTCCACCAGCCCAATGAGGCAAACCCTAGCAGACAACGGGACCAGGATACTAAGCACCCCTGACAGGCACTCCACCACCCCTGACCAAAAATGTTGAATTTGTGGGCATGTCCAGAAAATATGTTCCGAGTCTCCCGGGGAATGTATGCACCTCCAACATTGACCACTAGCGGACAGATAAACATGAGACAGCCTGGCAGGGGTGTAGTAAATGCGATGTAGAAACTTGAATTGTATTAAACGGTCCCTAGCAGAGACCAGGTGTTTGAAGGGGCGATCCCACATATGCTCCCAGTCCCCCCCCTGAATGTCTGGAATGTCCCTCTCCCACCTCTCCCTACATCTAGAAACTCCAAGAGGCGTTTTTTTTAACAAGGATTTATATACTGTTGATAAAGTCTTGGCCAGATCCTCATCCTTCAATAGAGTCTCCAGTGCAGAGGGAAGGAATTCAACTCTACGATCTCTGAACTGCGCCCAAAAAGCATGACGCAGCTGCAGGTATCGAAAGAAAAAAAAATCAGCAAGTCATGTCTAGCCTTTAATTGATCAAAGGAAATAAGCTCACCCTCTCTAGTGATATCCTCTAGTACCTTAACACCCCCACAGGCCCAAATCATTGGATCCAGGAGGGAGCAGAAGTCTGACAAATTTGGGTTCAACCACAGCGGAGCTGAGGGCGAGACCCCCTGATAAGAAGGCGACATCAGGGTGGTTGCAGTCTCCCACGCCCGGATGGTGCCTTTCATCGAAACAGTTAAGGGTAAGGTGGACTTTGGGCCCCTATATAAGGACAGTCGTAAGCTTTTGTAGGATCCCAAGAGTGCCGTGAACAGTGGACATGTCACCCTCATCAGCCAGCAGCCAACGCCTGACAAACACCATCTGGCCCGCCAGATAGTACTTCTGCCAGTCCGGAAGCGCCAATCCCCTCTGCCCCAATGGCTCTTGAAGGACTTTAATATTGATTCGAGGTGACTGCGGTGACCATATAAAAGCTCCTATTATACCATTCAGCGTGGTGAAAAAAGCTTTAGGAATCCACATGGGAGAATGGCACAGGAAGTATAAAAGTACAGGTAAAAATTTCATTTTAGGTAGACTAACTCTTCCCAGTAAGGAGAGGGGCAGTTTTTTCCAGACCTGAATCCTCTGTTTCAAACTAGTCACCAGCGGGAGGAGATTCAGCGACATATACTCAGAAATGTCAGCGGTAATTTTAACACCCAAATAGGTAAGAGATGAGACCCACAGCAACGGCAGTGTGTCATCCCGCAGCACCTGAGCCTCAGGACCCAAAGGCAGAATAGATGACTTTCTCCAGTTCACCCGCAGGCCCGAAAAGGAGGCAAACATGTCCAAGATCAGCAGTGCTGCTCTGAGCGACGGCCCCAGGTCCTTAAGGAACAGGAGCAGGTCATCCGCATAAAGTGCCACGCATTCCGTGATTGATCCAACCCGAATCCCTCCTACCTCCTCAGACCATCTAAGTGCTGTGGCGATGGGTTCCATTGCTGCCTCGATCTCCAGAACCCGAGATAGGCTCATCCAAAGACACAGCAGTCTCGGCATGGACCTGTTCCGTAACAACTCATCCAACTCTGCAGGGTCATACGCAGGGATGGGCGAGTACAGGGTCTAGTAATAGCGCACAAATTCTTCTAGAATTTCCGCTGGATCCGTAATCAGGGTCCCCCCCCCTACTCCTCACCACAGGTACACTAACCGTCGTTTTCGGCTCAGAAGCAAGATTGGCCAGCAACTTGCCATTCTTGTCCCCCTCCACGAAAATAGTTTCCACCTGCCTCACCTCAGTATGCGCTAAGCCCAAAAAATGTAAAGCAACTGAGCGCCTAGCTTCCAGTAAGGACACATAGTTGGCCTCTGAAGGAGAGTCTGCATGTGCTTTAGCACTCTCCCGCTCCTTGGCCATGAGAAGCTCACTCTCTTGATTATGGTCCTTCCTTGCTGATTTTATGGCCAAGATACACTCCCCCCTCGTCACTGCCTTGAAGGCATCCCAGACCACTGAAGGTCCAGCCGAACCCTCATTAGCCGTCCAATAAGTAGCAATGGAATTGTGCAGTTACTTGATCCTCCAGTAACCACCCCGGTGACAGTCTCCAACCCCCCCTTGTACCTCCTGCAGGGAAAGCCAGAGTCGGGCATTTTCGAACTTCAGCTCCTTATGCTTCCTCGCCTCCGCCAGCAGCATGTCAGGCCCCGTACACACGAGAAGATATCCGCTGGAAACGGTCCGCCGGACTGTTTCCAGTGGATAAATCCTCTGGCGGATTTGGATCTCATGGCTGTACACACCATCAGATCGAAATCAGCGCGGAATTACCAAACAGACTTGGGAATTATTGAATGTCACCTGCCCACGTACCCCCACACTTTAAGCCCTGCCGAAGATCCACAAAAATACCCTTCAACCACCCGGACGTCCTATAGTGTCGGGCAATGGCTCTCTGACGGAAAGGGCTAGTGAATTAGTTGATGACTATTTAAGACCCCATGTGGAGGGACATTCGTCATATTTACAGGACACTGGTAATCTTCTCAGATCCCTGGATGGCATCACTGTGCCACAGGGATCTTGGCTGGTCTCTCTCGATGTAGAGGCCCTCTACAACTCCATCCCCCATGCCTTGGGGGTGAGAGTTGTGGAGGGTTTCATCTCAGAGGATCGCATCAGGGATCATGTCGCCCTGGTGCGCAAAAAGAAAATGGAAACTCCCATCAGCAGGCATATGGGGCTTTTTCATAACTTTGACAGCTCCTGTATGCATTTTTTTGCACTGGAACATATTCCCCCCAGGCCTTAATGATGGATTTAGCTTTAAACCTTTTCTTTAGGGTATCTGGTTTGGCTTTATTATGTTCTATAGGAATGTGTCCAATATCAATGTACATTTTCATAACACATCTTGTATTCATTCAGTGCACTATGAGGTGCCGGGCTCATAGGGTCCGTCCTTTTGTCCTGTTTTATGTTTTCCATATTCTTTTCTTCCCCTTCCTCCTTCTCTCTTGACTATTTTTTTAATTTAATTATATCAAATGCTAACTTTGTCATTTTTCAATGTACACATTGTTTTAATAATTGGCTTGTTCTATATTTAAGTATGGAGACACTATTAATTTTTCTCCATTGGTGGATGGTAGTTTTCCTATCCACCATTTTCTGTTGCTTATTTGGTATATTATTGCTGTTTTCAACACCAATATATAATTTTTCTGCTACCATATATATATTTTTGTGCCACCATGCATGCATTCCTTTTAGCCCCATTCTTTCCAGTCTTTCCTTGGTTTATCACTTGCTATATGGGCACTAGGGGCGCACCCGGCTTACGGACTATGGTCGGTTTGGTCCGTTAGGGTGATCCCCCTTCTTCTGTCATGCCCTCTGACTTATGTGCTTATGCCTGGGGTGACCTGTCCCTCATCGGCCACCCCGTTCGTTTAGTGCATTGGGGTCAGTATTTTGCCCCTTGAGGAGCAACAACCTTCATGGATTTTTCCATTGGGGTTGTTTGCCTCCGCTTCCACAGCCTGCCCACTCGCCGCCTCTTCCTCCTATGGCTGGCGAACTTGGAGTGGGTTCCACCTGCATTGGCAGTCTGTTCGCAGTCTGCCAGGCTGGTTTCCCATATCCAAGATGGCGCTCGCGAGCGTCGTCACCCCAGTGACGTTTTTTGCGTCACTGCGCATGCGCGGCTACCGCTGCTCCGCCGTCGGGCGGTTCAGTTTTTATGGGGGGTATTTCTTCCATCCCTGCTCCCCTCTATCGAGCACATCTGTCCCCCAGGGCTGGCGCACTTGGAGGGGGTTTTACCCGAACTGGCAGTCGGCTTGCAGTCCGCCAGGCTGGTTTCCCTCTTCCAAGATGGCGATCGCGAGCGGCGTCATCTCTGTGACGCCCGCTGTGCGCCACTGCGCATGCGCTGTTAGTACTGTTCCGTCGCAGGGCGGGACAGTGCTATGGGACGTTTTTTCATCGCTGCTCTCCCCAATCCAGCACACCTGTCATTAGGCACCTTAGATTTTAGCCCAACCCCAGCAGCGTCGCATTACGCCAGGCTGGGGGGTATTTAAAGGCCAATTTTACTTGCCTCTTCATGGCTCTGCATTGTCAGGGTCTCAGGCTGTTTCTGCCTTATAGTCTCTGTGGATTCTATTCCAACCTCTCCACACAGGTATTTTTACCTTGGTTGTCTTTTACAGCTTCTTGCTTATTGGTATTTTAGATAGTGTTGCATTGGGTGTTTTATTTACACCTCTATTGATGGTTTGCTTTCCCTACATATCCTTTACCAGCAACCAGCACTACTAGAGGTCTTCTCCGGCTGACTATTGCACATTGGTTTGATTAACCGTTTATGTGCTGGAACGCAATTTTGCCAGTCCTTTTTGATCCGACCCAATTGCTTAGTTAAGGTATTTACATATATATATATATATATATATATATATATATATACATATTTTTCTACATTTTTCTTCAGTTTTTATGAGGTTTCCCCTAATTTTTTAGGGGTTTATTCCCCTAGCATTCACTATCCTTTACCTTTTTTTACTATAGCATTGTGAATACCACTTCTTGGATGCATGCGGAAGTGGGTACAAAACACTATGGAATTTTCTTCATAGCTTGATCTTTTTTGGCACACAGCGGTTTTAATGTGATTGGATGATCTCTGACCTGGATGGGTAAGTTTCCTCACGGTCCTTCCACTGTATGAAATGTTATCAGTGTTTGTGACTTCTGTATTCTCATGAAGCATTTGTATTACAAATATTTGACTCCTTAATATCTACTTGATGCAGTTTATTATTACACTATGTATTTGTACTGTAACAGCAGCGGTTCGTTTTCCCAAGCTGTCGTTTTTTCTGGCAATAGTTACAATGCCCTATACTTATGTATCATCGTGTTTTTTCTTTATTTTATAGCTTGCTGTACTGCTCCTGATGAAGCTCTTGGAGCGAAACATGTCGGGCTTTCCCCAACAGGTTCTTTTGCCACTTTTTTAAGTCGCTAATACCATCAAAGAGACCATCCATGTCTTGTATTATTTTTTATGAAATATCTATGTATGAATAAATTATTACTTTTGTATTTACCTTATTGTCTTGGATCCTTTTCCTACTACAAACACCTTTAAAATCCCTGGGTTTGTTACCCGCTCCCATAAATTATTTTTCTTCATATACCGGGATGTGGTGTTACTGATTTGATTATCTATGCCTCATTTATTTATTTGTCACGGTCCCTATGGTTGAGGTACCGGACCAAGAACGGACGAGGAGGAGCGCCTGATGGCCTGGCTGCAGTGGGCACTCTATGTGCCCTCTCGACAACATACGTGGGAGGGAGATCACCCAAACCCAGTAGTGACTTGAAGAACTGCTCCGCGAAAGTAGCAGTGGCCACACCTTCTGCCCCCTCGGGTAATCCTACCACTCTGATGATGTTCCTCCGCTGGCGGTCCTCGGCGTCATCCGCCCTGTGTTGCAGGGACCGGACCATATCCTGCAGCTCCGCTAGTTGAGAGCTCTGGGTATGTGAAACATCCTCAACCTCCGAGATACGGTCCTCAGCAGTAGTCAGCCTGCCCCTGATCTTATTCAAATCATGGCAGATGAGATTACATTCGGATGCCACGCAGTCTATGCGACTCATGAGCTCAGTCTTGCTAGTCGCTATAGCCTCCAGGATTGGACCCCTTATGGCTGCGGTGTCCACCTCAATCTCCTGTGGCAGGGGAGAAGATGCCTCAAGTACCTGCGGTGCTGTACTCGTCTGCTGCGCCATCTTTGCTGGGAGAGATTTGGCGCGCTGTACGGAGGAGCCAGGAACCAAGATGGTGTGGGCGGAGCTAACCGCCATGCTGCCTTGAGAGCGAAACTGCCGCTGATCTAACGGCGGCTGTATACGCTGCTCCTTCTGCTTTTTGGAGGTCGATGATGGCATCTCCGTGTTCCCTAGTAGCTCCCCCAGCCTAAAAACACTACCAAGATGAGTACCGAGCGATCAGTCAGCCGCAGACAGGATAGATGAACGGAGAAAAGCCGGAGCTCCGAGAAGACATGTCCTGCCATGATCACATCTGGCCACGCCCCACATAGGCTTAATTTAAAGGTTTATTGGAGTGAAGGAAATTCTATGAACATAGATAGTAAGCTGACTTCAAGAACTGGTACAGAGAGTAGTGAAAAATGATTCAGCCTCAGCGTGGTTTTAAATGATGTGTCTCAGTGTTCTGTCTTTCAGCCGATGTTTGTTTGCCTTGTTTATAAATGACAGGCAGGCAGGAGTAAGGCCCCTTTCACGTGATCGGACCGTTCAGGTCCGCCTGTCAGTTTGGAGCGTCGGATGTCAGCGGAGACATGTCCGCTGACATCTGACCCGATCCAATCCGCCAAAATCAGACAGATGGCCATAGGTCCCCATCCGTCCATGGCAGATCGGGTGAGATCTAATGAAAACGGACATGCTGTCCGTTTTCATCAGATCTCTCCATAGGAGACAGCAGCGCTGCATAAGCCCCTCCCCGCTCAGTGAGCAGAGAGGGACTTGTCATCCGCTGGCTCAGCGGTAAGGATGAGCCGAACACCCCCCTGTTCGGTTCGCATCAGAACTTGCGAACACACCAAATGTTCGTGTGAACATTAGAACCCCGTTAAAGTCTATGGGACTCGAACATTTGAAATCTAAAGTGTTAATTTTAAAGGCTAATATGCAAGTTATTGTCCTAAAAAGTGTTTGGGGACCTGGGTCCTGTCCCAGGAAACATGTATCAATGCAAAGGAGCAGTGAATTTAATAATGCTAAAAGTGAAACAATAAAAGTGTAATATTACTTCAAATTTCGTACCTAGGGGGGGTGTAAAGTCAGAAAAAGCGCATGTTTCCCGTACATAGAACTGTCCCTGCACAAAGTGTAATTTCTGAAAGAAAAAAAGCCATTTAAAACCGGCTTTGCAGCTCTAATGAATTGTCGGCTCTTTCAATTACAGAGATGATTCATTCATAAAGGGAAAAAAAATACACACCAGACCCTTATCCGAGCATGTTAACCTGGCCGGCCGCAGAAAAGAGGGGGGACAGAGTGCGCCCCCCCCTCTTCTGAACCGCACCAGGCCACATGCCCTCAACATGGGGAGGATGACCCCATGTTGATGGGGACAAGGGCCTCATCCCCACAACCCTTGCCCGGTGGTTGTGGGGGTCTGCGGGCGGGGGGCTTATCAGAATCTGGAAGACCCCTTTAACAAAGGGGACCCCCAGATCCTGCCCCCCCTATGTGAATTGGTAATGGGGTACACTGTACCTCTACCATTTCACGAAGGAAGTGTAAATAGTTAAAAAAAAAACACAGACACCGTAGAAAAAAATCCTTTATTAATAAAAAAATTTAAAAAAATCCAGCAATGTGAATCCACTGTCTCCTATCCAGCGATGGATGATCTCTCCAGCGACGGATGATCAGCGGTCCGGTCCAGCGATGCAGAAGATCCATCCGTCCAGAGCGCAGCAGGGGAGCTCCACTCTCCGCTGGACACAGCCCAGCGGAATGACGCGCTGGAGCTGTGACATTACTTATATAGGGGAATTCCGCCCCCTCTGACGCACCCTCGTACGTCACTGGGAAAGACCCTGAAGGCATTTGGATTTTTAAGCTTTTTAATCTTATCTTAGGGTCCTGACGAGGGCATTCAATCGAGGTTGGAAGTTTGAGGAAAGAAGGTTTCATCAGAAATTGTGTAGACTTTACTTTAGAGCAACAAAAATATCAGCTTTGAGGTATTGACAAATTAAAAAACCTTTTAGTTGTTTTCCTCAATGAGCACAGGAAATCAAGTATTTCTCACAGAAAAGTATTGCAGTAACACATGTTTTGCTATACACATGTATATTCCCTGTGTGTGTATTGGAACAAAACAAAAAAAGGGAGGAAAAAAACCAAATTGGACATAATGTCACACAAAACTCCAAAAATGGGCTGGTCAACATTCTTGGCACCCTTAACTTAATATTTGGTTGCACACCCTTTGGAAAAAATAACTGAAATCAGTCGCTTACTATAATCCTTCCTTTGCAAACTGCTCCTGGTCTCTCTTATTGGAAGGGTGCCTTTTCCCAGCAGCAATTTTAAGATTTCTCCACAGGTGTTCAATGGGATTTAGATCTGGACTCATTGCTGGCCACTTTAGAACTCTCCAGCGCTTTGTTGCCATCCATTTCTGGGTGCTCTTTGACGTACCGTATTTTCCGGCGTATAAGACGACTTTCTGTATGCAAAAAAATGCATCCAAAGTCGGGGGTCGTCTTATACGCCGGGTACGGTCTCTGCCATCACTCACTTTTTTCCTGAATAGGCGGTGCGGTGCGATGACAGTCTCCGTGCTGCCAGCGTCAATGATTTAAAAGACGCTCCTTCTTCTCAGCGTGTTCTGTGATAGGTGGAACACAAATCTTCCCAGCAGCGCCTCTGTTCTGTGTTCCTCCTATCACAGATGCCTTCTCATCCTCGGACGAGATGAGAAGACGTCCCTGATAGGCGGAACACAGAACAGAGGCGCTGCTGGGAAGATTTGTGTTCCGCCTAACACAGGACAGTCTAAGGAGAAGGCGTGTCTTTTAAATCATTGACGCGCGCAGCACGGAGACTGTCACCGCACCGCACCGCCTGAAAAAAAAGTGAGTGATGGCACGGGGGGCAAGTTCAGGCACAGTGGGGGCAAGCTCAGGCACAGTGGGGGCAAGTGATGGCACAGAGAGGGGGCAAGTGATGGCACAGAGAGGGGGCAAGTGATGGCACAGAGAGGGGGCAAGTGATGGCACAGTGGGGGCATGTAATGTAATGGCACAGTGAGGAATGTAATGTAATGGCACAGTGAGATTTGAAAAAGCCTGTTTCTGTCAGCGGTTCTGGCTACCCCTCAGCTTCCAGAAAGACTAGTAAGAAGGGGGTAGTCTTATACAGTGAGTATATCCCAAAACCAAAATATTTCCTGGAAAATTAGGGGGTCGTCTTATACGCCCAGTCGTCTTATACGCCGGAAAATACGGTATGCTTGGGGTCATTGTCCTGCTGGAAGACCCAAGATCTTGGACGCAAACCCCAGCTTTCTGACACTGGGTTCTACAGTGCGACCCAAAATCCTTTGGTAATCCTCAGATTTCATGATGCCTTGCACACATTCAAGGCACCCAGTGCCAGAGGTAGCAAAACAACCCCAAAACATCATTGAACCTCCACCATATTTCACTGTAGGTACTGTGGGCCAGATTCACAAAAGAGATACGACGGCGTATCTCCTGATATGCCGTCGTATCTCTGTGATCTGCACTTCCTAACTATGCAGCTGATTCATAGAATCAGTTACGCATAGATAGCCCTAAGATCCAACAGGTGTAATTGACTTACACCGTCGGATCTTAGGATGCAATTCTAGGCCGGCCGCTAGGTGGCGAGGCCATTGCGGTCGGTGTAGAATATGCAAATGACTAGTTACGGCGATTCCCGAACGTCCGCGATGCCCGTCGATCTAACTTTACGTAGTTTGCGTCGAGATACGCCACGTAAAATTAGGGCTACCTCCTAGGTGTCCTAAGCAATGTTAAGTATGGCCGTTGTTCCCGCGTCGAAATTTAAAAAATCACGTTGTTTGCCTTAGTCTTCCGTGAATGGCTCTGGACGCAATTTACGTTAACGTCTAAACAAATGATGTCCGTGCAACGTCATTTAGCGCAATGCACGTTGGGTAATTTTCCCGACAGAGCATGCGCAGTACGTTCGGCGCGGGAACGTGCCTAATTTAAATGGTGCCCGCCCCATTTGAATTGGGCAGGCTTGCACCGAGTGCATTTATGTTACACCGCCGCAAGTTTACAGGAAAGTGCTTTGTGAATCAGGCACTTACGCTGCAAACTTGCGGTGGTGTAACGTAAATGGATTACGTTACGCCGCCGCTGCGTAGCGGAAATGTATGTGAATCTGGCCCTGTGTTCTTTTCTTTGTAGGCCTCATTCCGTTTTCAGTAAACAGTAGAATGATACATTTTGGCAAACTGTAGTCTTTCTTTTTTATGTCTCTGTGTCAGCAGTGCTCCTGGGTCTCCTGCCATAGCGTTTCATTTCCTTTAAGGCTTCATTTCCATGAACGTTTTTACAGCCACTTTTCTGAGCGTTTTTTGCAGCTTAAAAACAGCTCTCCATGTTAGTCTATGGCCTCATGCCCACCATGACGTTTTTGAGCTGTAGATGGCTGAGCCCTTTTTAAGCTGCAAAACAAAAAACAAGGACCAGTGCGTTCTGAAGCTCCAGAGTAGAGCTGTAAAAACGTCAGATGTTAAAAAACCCTCAAAAACGCTACCGCATCGTTTTTGAGCACTAGCTCAAAAAAAAAAAACAACATGGACAGGCGTTTTTAAGCTGTAAAAAAGTCTAAAGAAAGTGGCTACAAAAACGTCCATGGAAATGAAGCCTAAATGTCGACGGATAGTTTGCGCTGACACTGATGCTCCCTAAGCCTGCAGGACAGCTTGAATTTCTTTGGAACTTGTTTGGGGCTGCTTGCAACCTTTCATCAATTTTCCTCTTCCGTCCACGCCCAGAGAGATTAGCTACAGTGCCATGGGTTGCAAACTTCTTGATAATGTTGCGCACTGTGGACAAAGGCAAATCTAGATCTCTGGAGATGGACTTGTAACCTTGAGATTGTTGATGTTTGTCCACAATTTGGGTTCTCAAGTCCACAGACAGTTCTCTTCTCCTCTTTCTGTTGTCCATGCTTAGTGTGGCACACATAGACACACAATGCAAAGACTAAGTGAACTTCTTAAATTTTTATCTGCTTTCAGATTGTGGGGCGGGGAGCGGGCAGAGCTTAAAGGGGTGGTTCCCCCTAAAACAAATTTCTAACAATACATTCGTAAGACAGCTTACACTGCGGGTAGGCTGGCTTTTGTTTTGTTTTTTTAGTACATACCTCGATATCGTCATTTCGTCCCTTGGCGGTGGGCGTTCCTAGTTGATTGACGTTCCTCCGACGGGCACATATGTGACGTCACGACTTTCCGAAAGAAGCCGAACGTCGCTGCGCAGGCGCCGTATAGAGCCGACTCTATACGGCGCCTGCGCAATGACGTTCGGCTTCTGTCGGAAAGTCGTGACGCGCAGTATGCGCCCGTCGGAGGAACGTCAATCAACTAGGAACGCCCACCGCCAAGGGACGAAATGACGATATCGAGGTATGTACTAAAAAAACAAAACAAAAGCCAGCCTACCCGCAGTGTAAGCTGTCTTACGAATGTATTGTTAGAAATTTGTTTTAGGGGGAACCACCGCTTTAAGGGAAGGTTTTAAACCAGGTAACCCATCAGTGCCACTGAAAACAACATATACGCTATCATAGTCAGTTTATGTAAGATAACCATAATAATTATAAGAAATTGAGCCCAAATTCTGACCCATTTTAAGACTTACACTTCCTCAGGGGCTATTTTTTGGACATTTTAGAAGAACAAAACAAAATAAGCAAAGTGATATCAAATACATCACATCTGCCCGAAGGCCATGTAACAATTACATACTACATTGCTTACATTACACCAAAGTCATACAATCACCAGTGGCCTGTGTAAGAGGCTAAAACCACATGGTATGTGCACAGAGCGACCCATGGGCAAACAGGAGAGCCCAGCTGCCACAATTCTTAAGAATAAAACAAAAAAACATCATTGAAAAGTACAAAAATGCCGAAAAAAAGCACAGCAGCCATCTTTGGAGCCATATGAGCTCCAGTGGCTGGGAGGAGAGAAGCTCAATCAAGAGGGAGGAGAAAAAACTCTCATGGGCCACCAAATAAGACAACCAAGAGGCAGCCCCTCACACAAACAAGGAATTGTCTGCCAATCCCCCCACAACAACCCCCCCCCAATGAATCGAGGGCCATGAGCTGTGCTTGCCAAGTGGAGCCAGATAGTCCCCTCACCCCAGCACATGGGCAAAGAGGGAACAAAAACTCCTCTCCCACCCAGGAAATGTACCAGTTTGCATGTCCACACACAATGATCAATATTATAACAAAACAATACCATATACCTAAATGACATCTCTAAAATGGCAGAAATGACAAAGAAAGAGTTATGCTCTAGTTGTTTTCTTTTTAACTATTAAAGAGTATCCTGTAAGAAAAGGCTGGTAACTTTTTTACAACACTATTTGACCCTGGAGCCACCGTAGCCCTCAGTCTGTGCATCTAAGTTCTTTCTGCAATACTTTCTTGCTTACTGTAAATTCAAAAAATATACAGCTAAATTAAAAAAATGAATTGAAGAAAAGGCTCTCCTGTTAACACCTTTATTAAAGACAGTTTTAAAAACTCTTCTGACATGTTTCACACCACTATGGGGTGCTTAGTCATAGCAGCTATGACTAAGCACCCCATATTGGTGTGCAACATGTCAGCTTTTCATTGATCCTGTGCCTCTGATGTCTTTGTACCAGAAGAATTTAAACCACCTTCAATAAAGGTGTTAACAGAGTGCAGTCACCCAGCCTTTTCTTCGACTAATTCCTACATGCAGAGCCCGCACCTCTTTCCATCAGCATGTGGGATGCATTATGAGATGTTTGCCTAGAGTGGTGTTCTTTTGTAGTTTAAATAAAAAAGGGGGATATCTGTTACTAACCACCAAAGGAAAGCCCAATTTATCCTAAAAAAAAAAAAAGGCAAGGTATAATCCACCTAGATACACAAAGTAGATGTGATGATATATACAGTTTTACTAACACATGGCAAAGTGGCAAAATTGTTTTTAAGCATAAACATTTGTTTTATCCTTAGTCACTAGGGGGTTAATGATAGATGTCTCCTTCATACATTGAAATCTTGAAATGCTTATTTGCAATCTGAATAAAAAATATTACTGCCCCCACATTTATCATCAGGTGCACTTGTTACTTCTGTATTCTGCTTCTAATAAAAAATATGCACAAGTAACTCAAGTAGCTCCAAACATTTTATATCACTTCATTCCTGTTCCCCCCCAAGGGGAAGCTTCCAAAGCCAGAGCCTTAAAAATCACATCTTTGCCAAGACCTGTTTCTTTACAACATTTACCATGATGACAAAAATCCCAGGTGGACCCCTGCCAGACTTTTAGGTAGATTCACAAAGAGTTAGGCCGGCTTATCAGTAGATAAGCCGACCTAACTCAGAATCTACGCCGACTTATGTTTAAGTGTATTCTCAATCAGAGATACGCTTAAACATATCTAAGATACGACGGCTTGCGCCGTCCTATCTTAGGTTGCAATATTTCGGATGGCCGCTAGGTGGCGCTTTCATTGCGGTCGATGTAGAATATGCAAATTAGTAGATACGCCGATTCACGAACGTACGCCCAGCCGACACAGTACATTTACGCCGTTTATGTAAGAGATAGGCCGCGTAAAGTTAGAGCTAAGCCCTAGTTGGAATAGTAATGTGAAGTATGGCCGCCGTTCCCGCGTCGAAATTCGAATTTTTTACGTCGTTTGCGTAAGTCGTCCGTGAATCGGGATTTACGTAGTTTATGTCCACGTCTAAATCAATAGGCCCGTGCGCCGTACTTAGCCGCAATGCACACTGGGAAATGTAGGCGCCCGGCGCATGCGCAGTTCGAACAAAACGTAAAAAACGTAAGGTCAAGCACTATTAACATAAAACACGCCCCCCTCAAACACATTTGAATTAGGCGCCCTTACACCCGCCGCTTTAGGCTACGCCGCCGTAACTTAGCAGGCAAGTACATTGTGAATCATGTACTTGCCTCGCTAACTTACGGCGGCGTAGCTTAAATTCCTTAAAGTTGTGGCAATGTTACTGAATCTACCTATATATATATACAGATCCCTCTTTAGCAACATGCCCCACACTGGCAGGGGTAGGGATTGCAGTAGCTCACCCTCCATGGTAACACTCAACTCACTAGTCTTGAGACTTCTTGCTGTTAACCAGGCATTTACAGTATACTGCCTACTCTCACTACAAGATTGCCTGACCCTACGTCAGTTTGGACATAGTGGTGAATTTGGGGGACTACACCAAATATTCCTTTGCCCCTACCCTACACGTCTTATTTTTGGTGGGGCCGAAAGACCTTTGCCATGTCTTTCAGCCCAAAATTTGTGTAATGCATTTCCACACTCATACATGTAATCCACAGTCATACATGTGGAGTGGACGCCCATTTGATTGATTTTTCTGAGGATGGTTGATGGAAGAGGGGGATCTTTTATATATACTTTCCATATATGTTTGGTTTACTTCATTCCAACTCCTATTAATTCACCCATATACAACAACCAGGGAGACCTAACCTTTATCACCAAACTTATCAACCTAACTATAGGGACAGTAAAATGTGTCCCATGGGACAGTAGGCATGCTTTTACTGGGAGAAATTTTATTTTCTTTTTTTTTTTATCTTATATTGGGTGTACATCGTTCCTGATCTCTACCATGTATATTTACAGTTAGAGCTACATACTGCATATGATTCCTGAAGTCCTGAAGAAGCAGGGGGGTCCCTTGAAACGCGTATAGACCTATACAGTGGGAAATCATTAACTGACTGTACTGTTTATATACCAGCTCTATGACTACAGTCAGCACTGTAGGGTATATGTACTGTGATGTCTGTATACCTTTTAAAATATGTAATTTAATAAACATTTTTGTATTCGTTTTAAACAAATTCGAAATAGTCTTAGTTCTCAGAGGCATATTTAAAGTCCCATTCTCCGTGGTTCTATTAATGGTTTAAATTTGCTTTGGGATGATGCCTATGAGAACATGAATAGGATTTGTAAATGGCATCCCACCCCAGATTTCATGAATAGTACATTAATACACTTTGTATTATCCTATTTTACGTTTTCTGCATGTATAGACTGATAGTTCAAACATATTTGCCATGGGCTAAACTTTTGTTTAAACATGCTTGACATTCACCATTAAAAAACAAATATAAATCAGTGTAGCGCAGCAAAAAGAAAAAATCAACATTGGATCAAAACAAGTAAAAAGGAGGATAAGTGAAATATATTGCTAAAAAGTATCTATAAATAACTTCCTCTAAATTCCTCCTGAAGAAGAGATCCGTTAATCCATTTAATCAAGGGATAAGAAGCGGGCAGCTTGATCTGGATGTGAGGAGATGTTGTTGTTTTTTTTATCTTTTACACGGAGGTGAGCAGGCAATCTATCTGACAGAGGATTGACATTATTGTTTTCTTTCACTGTTTTATGGGATACACTGTTGCACTTTTCAAAGAGGAAATTATTTAGCAATATATTTAATTTATCCTCCTTTTTACTTGTTTTGATTCAATGTTGTTTTCTTTCTGCGCTACACTAATTTTTGTATGTTTTTTTTATTTCTGTTGAGGTGTTGTGAAATCACTTTTCCAGTGGTTAGTGGGACAGCAAGCTATCAATATTAATAGTATATACACATATTATTTATTGTTCTTTGTGCTGATTGATATTATTTATTTTATTTGACATTCACCAACCACCTATTATTATCTTATATTCATATAACACCCTTAGTATTATGTGGCATTAAGGAAGAAACTAAACAATGTAAATGTTTAGCAATGTCTGAGTTGACTAGTTATACCATGAAACAAAAATGTCAATAAAAAGCCAATAAACAGAATAGTTTTGCAACAAAGGGAGTTTCCTCTGCTTTAAAAAATTATCACCAGTGGAGTAATTGTATGTAACAGCCAGTTGTTACTCATCTATTGTATTATAATAATTCTGATATTAGGAAAAGGAAATGTATTTACCTATACACAGAGTGATAGAGGAGGTATACTGATTTATATGGATATGATGTTGCTCTTTTACTTATTTTTAATAAATTATGAAAAAAAATCTAGTGCTATCTGTGCTTTGTTAGGAAAATATAAAACATTCACTATCATTTAAGATGGTCTTGTGCAGGGGTTCTTAACCAAATGATAAGACTGGATCTCTAAATACAGTAGCTAAATAAAATGTTGTTAGATTGGGGGCATGATCGTGGTGTGAACACACCTGAGAGAGTGAGTGAGTGAAAAAACGTATATAGCGCTGCACAATGCAAACTGAATCGCCTCTGGGCGCTTGTTTGACCATTTCTCCTTTGACCTCAGAAGAGATGGGTCTTGATCTTTCTCCTAAAGGCCAAGTGGTTCTCCTCCAACCGAATGGAGGTTGGTAAAGTGTTCGAAAGTCGAGGGCCTAGGACAGAAAATCTTCTTTCTCCTTTGGACTTGTATCTGGTTTTGGGGATTTGGAGTAGGTTTTGGTTGAAGGATCGCAGAACGCGATTGGGGTTGTAAACCTTTAGTTTTTCGCATAGATATTTGGGGGCATTTCCCAAAATACATTTATACGGCAGACAGAGTGCTTTGAAAGTGATTCTGTCTTTCACTGGCAGCCAGTGAAGGCTTTTCAGTGAGGGTAAGATTGATGCCCAAGGTTTTTTCCCAGTCACCAGTCGCGCGGCAGTATTCTGAACGACCTGCAGGCGAGTGATTTGGTACTTTGGGAGTCCGAGATAGAGGGCATTTGCAAAATCAAGTCTGGAGTTAACAATTGTTCCCACCACGACTGCTATGTCCTCTTTGGGAATAAATGGAATAAGTCTGCATAGTAGGCGCAGCAGATGGTGGGATCCGCTGACTACTGACCCTATTTGTGCATCCATTGTCATGTAGGTGTCAAAGATGACTCCGAGACTTTTGACTTTGGTGCTAGGGGTGATGATTTTGCCCAGAATGGGCGGAGGTGTCCAGGTTGTTGCCGGTTGATTCTTTCGATTGGTGTGAAACAGGAGAAGCTCTGTTTTCGACCCGTTGAGTTAAAGATAACTCTTAGTCATCCAGTTCTCTATCAAAGAGAGGCATTTCAAGATGATGATCCTTTTTGTTGCAGATGCGAAAGTACAATTGTGTGTCATCCGCATAAGAGTGGTAGAGCAGCTTTTGGCTGCTGATGATTTCAAAAAGGGGGCGAAGATAGATATTAAACAGCACCGGGGACAGAGGGGATCCTTGAGGGACTCCACATGACACTGTGCGTTTTACAGAAGTGAACGGTCCCAGTTTCACTACTTGTGATCGGTTTTCCAAAAAGGAGGAGAACCAGGATAAGTCACATTCCCCGACTTTGGCTACTTCACCAAGCCGAGTCAGCAATAGTTTGTGGTCTACCGTGTCAAAAGCTGCACTGCACACCTGGATGCATGTTAGCAGAGCTCCGCTCTGGTCTCCTCTAGTTGTCATTCCACATGGTGCTACCTGCCTAGATTCCTCCATAGCCTCTTCCTGTGCTGATTTGTTCTCGGAACCAGCGGTGCTCTGTAGGCGTTCAAGGGGCTATGCAAGTATGCAGGCAAAGAGATGCCATGCGGTGCTTGAGCTGGTGTGCTTGGGGGACAGAAGCCACACTGGGACAGAGGTTCTGTCAGCTCTGCAGGGGCAGGCTCAGAGGTGGTTGACGCCACGCCAGCTTAAGCCCGGAATGGTGATTTGCGACTATGGCACCAACCTCCTCTCCGCCCTCCGACAGGGACAACTGACCCATATGCACTGTTTGGCTCATGTCCTTAACTTGGTGGTGCAACGGTTCTTGGGCAGGTACCCGGGCTTACAGGATGTCCTGAAGCTGGCCAGGAAACTCTGTGTGCATTTCCGACGGTCATATAATGCCAGTGCTTGGCTAGCTGACCTCCAAAAGGAATATAACCTGCCCAAGAACTGCCTAATCTGTGACATGCCCACCAGGTTGAACTCTATGTTGGCCATGCTGCAGCGGCTGCACACACAGCAGAGGGTCATCAATGAGTATCTGTGCCAATATGGCACCAGGACAGGGTCAGAGGAGCTTGTTTTTTCCCCCACGCCAGTGGGCCATGATCTGGGACACGCTGAGTGGAATAATGGACAGGGCACTTGAGGAAGAACAGAGGGAGGAAGAGGAGGACTTCCTTACCTCTCAAGGCAGTGTTCCTGCTGGCCCGCCTATCACACAGGAAGAGGAGAAGGAGGATCGTGTCAGCATGGAGGTGGAGCCTAGCACTCAGCATCAGCAGCAGTCCTCAAGGGATCAATTACAGTCCCAAGAAACCCATGGAATTGTACGTGGCTGGGAGGAGGTGGCTGCGGATCATGTTGTTCTCAGTGACCCAGAGGACTCCGGTGGAGAAGGTGGCCGTCTGCCAATTTTTTAGTCCGCAGCCCCAAGATATGATCGGTTCCAGCAACCATCGCCAGCGTGTTTTACATGGTGCAGGAATACCTAGGGACAAGATCAGACTTGGACACCTTTCCACTGAAAATCCTCTGGGTTACTGGTCTTGAGGATGGATCACTGGCCAAAGCTTGCACAGTATGCAATTGAGCTACTGGCCTGTCCTGCATCCAGCGTTCTTTCGGAACGCACATTCAGTGCTGCCGGAGGCTTTGCAACCAATCACAGGGTGCGCCTGTCCACCGACTCGGTCGATTGACTGACCTTCATAAAAATTCACCAGGCTTGGATCACCACCAGCTATCAAGCACCTGATGCTGATGTAACCGAATATTTTTTTTTTTAAATGTCAGATTCCTTCAAGACTGCCTATGCTGATGCTGAGTGCCTATCCTGTTATGCTGAGTGACTATCCTCTTCCTCCTCAATGATCATGCTGATAGCTTGTAAGAAAATGTTTTGTTCTGGGCACCGCCACCAGCGCCTAAGGCGTGTAATTACAATTTTTGATGCAATACTTTGCAGCAGGGCTCATTCCTGCATTCCAACTAGAGTATCTGTGAGGGGTTGCAGTGTTGTGGCACCAGCACCAGTGCCTAAGGCCCAATTTTTCTGCCCCTGTTTATCAAGGGCGTGTATTTACATTTTTTATGCAATACTTTACAGCAGGGCTCATTAGTGCGCTTCAACTAGAGTATCTGTGAGGGGTTGCAGTGTTGTACACCAGTGCCTAAGGCCCAATTTTTCTGCCCCTGTTCAACAGGAGCATGTAAATACAATTCTTGATCTAATATTTTACAGCAGGGCCCAGTCCTGCGCCCACCAAGAGTAACTGCGAGGGCTTACAGTGTTGTGGCACCAGCACCACCACCACCACCAAAGGCCCAATTTTTCTGTCACTGTTCAACAGGGGCATGTAATTACAATTCCTGATGTAATATTTGACAGCAGGGCCCATTCCTGCGCCCACTAAGAGTAACTGTGAGGGCTTACAGTGTTGTGGCAATACCACCACTACCACCAAATGCCCAATTTTTCTGCCCCTGTTCAACAGGTGCATGTAATTACAATTCTTGATATAATATTTCACAGCAGGGCCCGTTCCAGCGCCCACCAAGAGTATCTGTGAGGAATTACAGTGTTGTGGCACCAGCACCACCACCACCACCAAAGGCCCAATTTTTCTACCACTGTTCAACAATGGCATGTAATTACAATTCTTGATATAATAGTTCACAGCAGAGCGTTCCAGTGCCCACCAAAACTAACTATGAGGGCTTACAGTATTGTGGCAACACCAACACCTAAGGCCCAAATTTCTGCAGAGTATATACGGAAGGCCCCTACTTTCAAACATCTAACTTACAAACAACTTCTACTTGCAAATGGAAGGAGACAACAGGAAGTGAGAGGAAATCTACCCCTAGGAAGGGAAATTCTCTTCTGTAAGAGGTGTCTCCTGTCCACTGATGCTTTATCACCAATCCTTGTTTCACTAAAAAAAAAAACATTTTCAAAAAATCATTTGTCATTGGGACAGAAAGTGAGGTGCAATCTTCTGAACAGACAGCAAAACGATGTTTTCCGAAAAGCTTAAAAAAATTGTTTTTACGGTCCCGGTCTTGTTTGCACCGCCTGTATACTGCTGTTCAAAGTATATAGGGCCAAAGGGGCTGATAATGACCTGGCGGGACGGGGGGAACCCATGCTATTTTTCTCAATGATTTTCATCCATATTGCAGGGACCAGACATTACATTAAAGAAGCAAGCAGTTTTAAATGACTTTTTTCTTATAGTAATGTCATTTTGTGCAGGGACAGTTCTAAACACGTGCCACTTCACAGGCATACTATAGACACCCAGCAGGTATGATATTTAAAAGAATAAAAAAAAATGCACTTGAAGCATCATTAAAATCACTGCTCTCGAAAAAACTTGAGTTTTTAAAACTTTTTTTGCATTGATACATGTTCCCTGGGGCAAGACCCGGGTCCCCAAACCCGTTTTAGGACAATAACTTGCAAATTACCCTTTCAAATTAGCACTTTTGAATTTGAACGTTTGAGTCCCTTAGACTTCAATGGGGTTCTAAAATTTGCGCAAACGTTCGGGCTGTTCAAAGGTTCTGGTGCGAACCGAACCGAACACGAACCGAAAAAGGGGGGTTGCTCGGCTCATCCCTAGATTTTACGTCACTTGATTTTTATTCACTGTTTTTCACAGAAGATCTCTATATATCTATTGTGGACCAAAGCAATTTGTATGCTGGTCAATACATGGCCACTAATCCCCAGTTGACCCTTGCCAGAAATTGCAAGTCTCCGGTCTCCGAATTTAAGACCTTTATGGGCCTAGCCCTCCTCATGGACATAACTAAAAGTTGGTCCACTGACCCAATTCACCATATGCCTGTGTTCTCTGCCTCCATGACCAGGGGTAGATGCGGTTCATGCATTTTAATGACAATGAACTTTGTTGTCCTCGGGTGACCCTGAATATGATCCGCTCTACAAAATTTGCCCC
This sequence comes from Rana temporaria, assembly GCF_905171775.1. Classification (NCBI taxonomy): domain Eukaryota; kingdom Metazoa; phylum Chordata; class Amphibia; order Anura; family Ranidae; genus Rana; species Rana temporaria. Next base: position 118,124,505 of record NC_053496.1, read on the forward strand.
CCCGTAAACAACTTCAACCAACAGTTTGCAGCCTTGTTTACTCCCGATCAAGTTGTCTGCATTGATGAGTTCCTGATTAAGGTTTCTGTCCACTTGTCATTCAAACAGTATCTTCCCAGCAAGCGTGCCAGATATGGGGGTCAAGACGTATAAGCTCTGTGACAGGGCAACAGGCTATACATATAGTTTTATGGTTTACGAGGGAAAAGAGTCAGGTGGAGCCGGAGAACTGCCCAAACTACATATGGAGCGCTGGTAAGATTGTGTGTGACTTAGTGTCACCCTTTCAGAAAGGGGCGCCACTTGTATGTGGACATATATTACACGAGTGTGACACTTTTTAGTCACTTGTTTGATCATGGAATTGGCGAATGTAGGACTGTGCGATCAAATAGTCGGGGCTCACCCCAGCGGCTTGTAGATTCCTGTCTTAGGCTGGGGAAGAGAGCCTGCTTGAGAAGTAATAATTTGCTTGCAGTGAAGTGGAGGGATTCACAGAATGTTTTCTGTTCTGTCCTCCCTTCATATGACAGCCCAAATCCATATGACGACTGGTGTTGTGGAGAAACCGCTCTGTGTCCACAAATACAACCTTAATATGGGAGGGGTGAATCTCACCGACCAGTTGATGGCGCCGTACTTAATTTTCCCATAAGGACAGACACTGGTATAAAAAAGTGTCTGTATACTTATTCCAATTGGCTCTGCTGAATGCTTATGTGCTATACAAAGCATCAGGATGAACTGGATCCTTCCTTAAATTCCAGGAAGAGATCGTCACAACCCTTCTGTTTCCAGGCGGTGCTGTGCCCACTTTCCCAATGCAAATGCAGTGAGCCGGCTGCATGAGGGGCATTTTCCGTATGTCATCCCTGGTACCCCTACCCAACGATCACCCCAAAAAAGATGTTGTGTCTGTAGCAAGCGTGGATATAGGTGTGAAACCCGCTATTATTTTTCCTCCTGTCCTGACCATCCTGGTCTTTGCATTGGTGAATGTTTTGAACGCTACAACACACTAGTGGAGTATTAGCATAGGGTACAGCATGGCACAGTCTAGGGTACACTTTCACAGGATCTCCAAAGATGCCATCACATTTTGAGAGACCCGAACCTGGAACCCTTATGCCGCGTACAGACGATCGGTTTGTCTGATGAAAACGGTCCGATGGACCGTTTTCATCGGACGAACCAATCGTGTGTGGGCCCCATCGTTTTTTTTCCCATCGGTGAAAAAACTTAGAACCTGTTTTAAAATTATCTGATGGTTAAAAAAACTATAGAAAAAAAACGATCGTCTGTGGGCAAGTCCATCGGTTAAAAATCCACGCAAAAATCCACGCATGCTCAGAATCAAGTCGACACATGCTCGGAAGCATTGAACTTAATTTTTGCGTCACCGCATTCTGACACGAACAGATTTTTAACTGATGGTGTGTAGGCAAGACTTATAAAAGTCAGCTTCATCGGATATCTGATGAAAAAATCCATCGGTCCGTTTTCATCGGATGAACCGATCAGGTGTACGTGGCATTAAAGTTACAAATAAAAGTGTAATATATATATATATATATATATATATATATATATATATATATATATATATATATATATATATATATATATATATATATATATATATATATACAGTATATATATATATATATATATATATATATATATATATATATACAGTGAGGAAAATAAGTATTTGAACACCCTGCTATTTTGCAAGTTCTCCCACTTGGAAATCATGGAGGGGTCTGAAATTCTCATCGTAGGTGCATGTGAGAGACATAATCCAAAAAAAAATTCCAGAAATCACAATTTATGATTTTTTAACTATTTATTTGTATGATACAGCTGCAAATAAGTATTTGAACACCTGTCTATCAGCTAGAATTCTGACCCTCAAAGACCTGTTAGTCTGCCTTTAAAATGTCCACCTCCACTCCATTTATTATCCTACATTAGATGCACCTGTTTGAGGTCATTAGCTGCATAAAGACACCTGTCCACCCCATACAATCAGTAAGAATCCAACTACTAACATGGTCAAGACCAAAAAGCTGTCCAAAGACACTAGAGACAAAATTGTACACCTCCACAAGGCTGGAAAGGGCTACGGGGAAATTGCCAAGCAGCTTGGTGAAAAAAGTTCCACTGTTGGAGCAATCATTAGAAAATGGAAGAAGCTAAACATGACTGTCAATCTCCCTCGGACTGGGGCTCCATGCAAAATCTCACCTCGTGGGGTCTCAATGATCCTAAGAAAGGTGAGAAATCAGCCCAGGACTACACGGGAGGAGCTGGTCAATGACCTGAAAAGAGCTGGGACCACCGTTTCCAAGGTTACTGTTGGTAATACACTTATGCCCCGTACACACCATCACTTTATGTGATGAAAAAAAACGACATTTTCTGTGAAGTAAAAAATGACGTTTTTGAAACTTCAATTTTCAAAGACGAAGTTGCCTACACACCATCGTTTTTCTCACAATGTTCTAGCAAAGCGAGGTTACGTTCTCACCACTTTTTCCATTGAAGCTTGCTTCATAAGTAGCTTCTGGGCATGCGCGGGTGAAAAAACGCCGTTTTAAACGACGTTTTTTACTACACACGGTCAATTTCTGTGAAGTAAAAGTTGACGTTTTGAAAAACGACACATAAAATTGAAGCATGCTTCAATTTTTTTTGGTCGTTTTTTAGAAGACATAAAACAACGTTTTCCCCCACACACGGTCAATTAAAGTGACGTTTTTAAAAACGTCATTTTTTTTCATCACATAAAGTGATGGTGTGTACGCGGCATAAGACGTCATGGTTTGAAATCATGCATGGCACGGAAGGTTCCCCTGCTTAAACCAGCACATGTCAAGGCCCGTCTTAAGTTTGCCAATGACCATTTGGATGATCCAGAGGAGTCATGGGAGAAAGTCATGTGGTCAGATGAGACCAAAATAGAACTTTTTGGTCATAATTCCACTAACCGTGTTTGGAGGAAGAAGAATGATGAGTACATCCCAAGAACACCATCCCTACTGTGAAGCATGGGTGTGGTAGCATCATGCTTTGGGGGTGTTTTTCTGCACATGGGACAGGGCGACTGCACTGTATTAAGGAGAGGATGACCGGGGCCATGTATTGCAAGATTTTGGGCAACAACCTCCTTCCCTCAGTTAGAGCTTTGAAGATGGGTCGAGGCTGGGTCTTCCAACATGACAATGACCCGAAGCACACAGCCAGGATAACCAAGGAGTGGCTCTGTAAGAAGCATATCAAGGTTCTGGCGTGGCCTAGCCAGTCTCCAGACCTAAACCCAATAGAGAATCTTTGGAGGGAGCTCAAACTCCGTGTTTCTCAGCGACAGCCCAGAAACCTGACTGATCTAGAGAAGATCTGTGTGGAGGAGTGGGCCAAAATCCCTCCTCCAGTGTGTGCAAACCTGGTAAAAAACTACAAGAAACGTTTGACCTCTGTAATTGCAAACAAAGGCTACTGTACCAAATATTAACATTGATTTTCTCAGGTGTTCAAATACTTATTTGCAGCTGTATCATACAAATAAATAGTTAAAAAAATCATAAATTGTGATTTCTGGAATTTTTTTTTTTGATTATGTCTCTCACAGTGGACATGCACCTACGATGAGAATTTCAGACCCCTCCATGATTTCCAAGTGGGAGAACTTGCAAAATAGCAGGGTGTTCAAATACTTATTTTCATCACTGTATATATATATATATATGTATATATAAAATAAAAAAGACAAAAATAGTTGTCGTTTTATTGCTCTCTCTATTGTTCTGTTCTTTTTACTATGTTTTCTATGTTTTCTCTTGTTTGCTTTTCGGGTATGTAATTCTTTTATACTTCACTGTTTACTGTGTTTTATTGTTAACCCTTATTTTCTTTTCGGGTAAGCCATTCAGCTGCAGCACTGATTTATTTATCTTGACAGCAACATTGTTTGTTCTCACAATACGTAAATCAGCGACTCCAGCGCTGTAGGAGGTGATTTCACCAACACAGTTAAGGAAAAAAAGAGCTTATATGTCGAAGCATGGGGGCAGGGGAAGAGGGGCAATTTTGGGCACAGATTGTTGTGGTTTTATTGAGTTAATGTTTTATTGTTACTATTGTTTGCTTTGCCGATACACCAGTCAGCTGCAGCACTGATTTATATATCTTGATAGCAACAGCATTTGCTCTCACGATAGATAAATCAGCGACTCCAGCATTGTAGGAGGTGATTTTACCACCCCAGTTCATCATTAGAGTGTGTTGATGCAGGGCGGTATTCTAATGGTGGGCATACCCACTAATCAATATCTTTTTCGTTCAGCCCATAGGCTGCATGAAAAAAAAGAACATTACAATATTTGCCCAACGAAGAACCAGCAACGTACTGGTATGTTGCTGGACTTTGAGTGGTTATGATGCCTGCATGTTTAGGTATCATCTTGGAATCGTTCTTTTCAGCCAGCAGTCGGCTTTTATGTAAAAGCAATCCTAGCAGCTAATTAACCGCTAGACTGCTTTTACCAGCAGTGGGAGGGAACATGCCCCCCTCCCCGTTGTCTTCCTTGGTTTTCTGGGGTTCGCCATGTCCCACCAGGGAACCTGATAATGCACCCGGTGGCTCCACCAGCTGACCATAGACCTGATCGAAGATCAAAACGGCTCCAATCATCTCTATGGCCTAAGAAACCGGAAGCTATGAGCATTTCATGACTTCGGTTTCGCCGGATATAAACAGCGCCATGGGGAAATTGGAAAAGTTTCTTGTCACACCGATCATTGCACCATGCATGTGAGGTAACACCGTGAACGACAGATCAAGGGCAGTAATTTTATCAGTAGACCTCCTCTGTAAATCTAAAGTGGTAAGCTTTTAAAAATGTATGCAGTTTGTCGCCCCTGCATAGTTGTGCGCAATTTTAAAGCAAGTTGTGTTTGGTATCTATGTACTCAGCATAAGATCATCTTTTTTATTTTATCAAACATGTGGGCAATATAGTGTGTTTTAGTGCATTTAAAATCAAAAAAGTGTTTTTTTTGTTTGTTTTTTAAATTGCATTCGAAAAATCACTGCACAAATACTGCGTGAAAGAAAAAATTGCAACACCCACCATTTTAATCTGTAGGGCCTTTGCTTTAAAAAAATATATAATGTTTGGGGGTTCAGAGTAATTTTCTAGCAAAAAAATATATATTTTTCTATGTAAACAAAAAGTGTCAGAAAGGGCTTTGTCTTTAGGTGATTAGCAGAGTGGGTGATGTGTGGCATAAGCTTGAAATGTTGTGCATAAAATACCAGGACAGGTCAAAACCCCCCCCAAATGACCCCTTTTTGAAAAGTAGACACCCCAAGCTATTTGCTGATAGGCATGTTGAGTCCATGGGATATTTTATATTTTGCAACACGTTTCGGGAAAATTACAATATAACAGAAAATTTATTGCCAATACTTACCGTAATTTTCCTTTCCTGATAGACTCCATGGCAGACTCTGTGTGGGTTAACCCCACCTCCTCTCCACTGCTATAGGACCCCCTACCCATAAATTTGAGCTCACCTCCATGGACTGTGTTCCGTAACTAGCCGAATCTTAGTCCAATTCTCATATTCTCATTCATGGGTGGGAACTCCGTCTGCCATGGAGTCTATCAGGAAAGGAAAATTACGATAAGTATTGGCAATACATTTTCCGTTTTCCTGACAGACTCCATGGCAGACTACGTGTGGGAAATAACTAGCTAATCCACACGGGAGGGTATGCTGAACCAAACATATTTAATCTTCCTGTCAACTGACAGAATTCTCAGACCAAAATTAACAGAAGAAAGGGCAATAACAAGACATAAAGTGTTGATCGAAGACCACGAGGCTGCCTTGCATACCACAACAGTAGCTACATGTCGAGTTACTGCCCATGAGGCTGCCATGCCTCTGGTGGAAGCCAAACCCTTTGCCCTGTAAGCTTGTTGAATGGATTGAACAATCCAGGCCGCTATTGTTCTTGAAAGAAGCACGTTTTCCTCTGTTGCTGCCAGAGTGTAATAAGAAAATATGATTGGGATATCTGACAGATGAAGTGACTCGTAAGTATTTTCTCAGAGTCTCCCCCATATCCAAGTGATGGACTTCTGTGGATTCTGAAGATTTGAATGTAGGAAGCACAATCTCCTGGTTTTCATGGAATACAGAAGTAACTTTCGGCTTAGAACCAAGCATGGGAATAAAGACAGCCTGGTCCGGAAAGAAAGTCAGAAAGGGTTCCTGACATCCCAAAAGCTTATCTCTGGCACTCTTTTGGTCGAAATAATGGCCACCAGAAAAGGCCAGTTTTATTGACAAGACCTTAATTGAAAGATCTTCGTTGTTGAGAGCTGACAATGCATCAAGGACGAGTGGAAGATCCCATTTGGGGAATCTAGGTTTCCTCTGAGGCCTAAGTCTCGATGCCCCACGAAAGAACTGCCGTATCAGTGGATGAGCTGCCCATGATGTTCCCCAGAATGCTGACAACTGAAAACTTGCACCCTAAGGGAACTTACAAATAAAGGAAGATCCAGGCCAGACCGGAGAAAACTGAGGATGTCTAGATTTCCAGGGTTTCTACTTGATTTTCCTGCAGAAGTAAAGAAGTTAACAAACTTGGCCCATATTCTACTGTAGACTCTGTTGGTATTAGGCTCTCTGGAACCCCTGAGGGTAGAAATAACTCTTGAAGCACACCCGAGAGACTCTAGCTTTTCCCTCTCAAAAACAAGACCATCAGTCTCAGTATCGCTGGACCGCGGTGCAGGGTCGCCCCCTGAGAAGAAGGTCCGGCCTGAGAGGGAGGGGTGACAGGTTCCGGAAGCTAATCTAATTCAGGAGGGGAACCATGGCCTGCTTGGCCAGTAGGGCACTATTGTCACCACTTCGACCGTCTCTAACTGAAGCCTCTGAAGGAATTTCAGAAAGACTGGAGGTGGAGGGAAGGCATACGCCCTGTCGAAGTCCCACTGACTCGTTAATGCATCCACTCCGAAAGCTTGACTGCAACAGACTCGAGTGTAGTATTTGTCGATTTTTGTGGTTGCAAGGGGATGCAAACAGGTCAACCTCGGAATCAATTCCCAACGATAGGATCCATTTGAAGGTCTGTGGATCCAGTGACCATTCATTGTTGTCTAGATTGCTGTGAGACAAGAAGACTGCTTGAATGTTCTACTCCCCTGGAATGAAGACAGCTGACAGATTGAGCATGTTCCTCTAAACCTAGGTCATGATGGGCTCGACCTCTAAATTGAATCACACACCATGCCGCCCGAAGTTCCAGAATGTTTAAGCCTGGAATGTGGAGACGGGCATCCCACCTGCCTTATGCCAATTCTGATCCACAATAGGCCCCCCAGCCCACATTGCTGGCATCGAAAGTAACAGTTACCCATTGGATGGGAACAAGAGAGTCTCATGTCAACAGGTTTTGCGTTGGTGCCACCAAAGGAGACTGTTCTTCATCAACTGAGTGATCAGAATCCACTGACTGATGTGTTCCAACCTCCATTGCTGAATGAAACCCACTTGAAAGGGCGAAGCCTCCACATTGCCCACTTGACCATAGGGGCTGTGGCCACCATTGTGCCGATTATCTTTAGGCACTGTGAAGCCCTCAAGTGTGAGAAGTCTAGAGCTAGGGAAATTATTTCCCGAACGACCAGGATTTTTCCTTCTGGAAGAGAGATAGTGTTCTCTATGGTGTTGAACTGGGCTCCCAGATAGATTAGGCACTGGGTCGGCTATAGCTGGCTTTTTGCTTGGTTTAGGAGCCATCCGAACTCCATTAGTGTGGAAATCACTTGTTCGTTGTGAACTAGAAGCTGCTGCCCATCTTGAGATAGTACTAACAGGTCGTCCAGGTAGTGGTACAGTCATACCCTTTTTGTTCTCATAAGAGACACTACTGCCAACGGAACCTTGAAAAGACTCTTGGAGAAGTCGTTAAACCAAACGGAAGACATAAACTGTAAGTGCTCTTGTCCGACCTGGAACCACAGATATTTGTGGAATGCTTCTGCTACTGGAACATGAAGGTACGCGTCCTTCAGATCTATTGAAAATAATCAGTCACCTGGTTGAACCATTTTCTGGGTGGTCGAAAGTGATTCCATCTTAAATTTCTCGTGCCTTATGAATTTGAGAAAAGTAAGGTCCACCACTGGGTGCCAGGAGCCATTCTTTACTGCACTAGAAAGAGAGGGGAGTATACTCCCTGGAAAGCCTCGTTCTTCGGTACGGGCACTACTGCTCCTTGAACTTTCAGAGTGTTTACGGCCGCTCACTGCCCACAGGTATCCCACCTGTACAGGGCTCTCTGCGGTTTGAATATCCCGCTGGTGATGACGTCATGGCTGGCCGCGTCACGCGCCTGCGCCGTGAAGCTAAGCTTGCTAGTGCGGCCTTGAGTCCCTGCGCCGCACCGCGCATGCGCAAAAACCAAGCCTCGCTTTCACTGCGGCTCGCGCATGCGCGGATGAGCGACAGCCGAGGACCCAGAAGAGAGCGGCGCTCTGGAACGCAGGAGTGCTCCACGCGTCAGGGGGGGGGTGAACAGAGCTTGAAACAAATAAGGAAAAGACGACATAAAAACACACAAAATCTGTCTGCCATGAAAAGCAAAAAGAGTCTTCAGACCTTGCCAACCGACTGCACTTCTGCCGGACATCCATCCCGGTACTCAGGTACACATCCCTTCTACCATAGGGGTATAATAAGCCCTGGAAATCGCTCACCCGCTCATAGCTGGGCCCTGGGTGCACCGCAGAAACTTGGTACCGAGCATACAAACATCCTTAGCTGGACATCGCACAGAATCGCAAGATGAAGGGTCCATGTGAGGAGGACAAAAAAGTAACACAGTCCATGGAGGTGAGCTCAAATTTATGGGTAGGGGGTCCTATAGCAGTGGAGAGGAGGTGGGGTTAACCCACACATAGTCTGCCATGGAGTCTGTCAGGAAATATATTTTTTTCACAAAGTTGTCACTAAATGATATATTGCTCAAACATGCCATGGGCATATGTGAAACTGTAATAGGAGTGAAATCAAAAATTTACGCCCTTAGAAAGCATGAAGGCGGTGATAGGTTTTCGGGGTCCTGTATGCCAAAAAGTCCCACACATGTGTGGGTTACCCCCGTACTCAGGAGAAGCAGCAGAATGTATTTTGTGGTGTCATTTCACATATGCCCATGGAATGTTTTAGCAATATATCATTTCAGTGACAACTTTGTGTAAAAAAATAAAAAATTTAATTTTACAATCAGTTGTGACAAAAAAAAATATTCTATGTGCTCACTGCTCAACATGCCTCTCAGCAAATTCCTTGGGGTATCTACTTTCCAAAATGGGGTCATTTGGGGGGGTATTGTACTGCCCTGCCATTTCAGCACCTCAAGAAATGAGAGTCAAACTAAAAGCAAACCAATAAATATACGCTCATTGAAAATATTAGAAAGTATAAACTTTATACAATACAATAAAAAGGATTTGCAAAAAGCAAACACATGGAGCTTAAAAACATGTGTTTACATATGTGTAAAATAAAGGTTTAATCTTAACCCTTATCTTAGGTCCCTGATGAGGGCATGCAGTTACAACTTGAAAGGAGGTTTAACCACTTGCTTACTGGGCACATATACCCCCTTCCTGCCCAGGCGAAATTTCAGCTTTTGGCACTGCGTCGCTTTAACTGACAATTGCGCAGTTGTGTGACGTGGCTCCCAAACAAAATTGACGTCCTTTTTTCCCCACAAATAGAGCTTTCTTTTGGTGGTATTTGATTACCTCTGCGCTTTTTATTTTTTGTGCTATAAACAAAAAAAGCGACAATTTAAAAAAAATATATATATTTTTTTGTTTTTGCTATAATAAATATCCCAATTTTTCTTAAAAACAACAATTTTTTTCTCAGTTTAGGCTGATACGTATTCTTCTACATATTTTTTGGTAAAAAACAAAATAGGGGACATAATTATGAATTATTATTTTTTTAAATTTTTTTACTAGTAATGGCGGCGATCTGCGATTTTTATTGGGACTGTAACATTATGGAGGACACATCGGACATTTTTGACACATTTTTGGGACCATTCACATTTATACAGCGATCAGTGCTATAAATATGCACTGATTACTGTATAAATGTGACTGGCAGGGAAGGAGTTACCACTAGGGGGCGAGGAAGGGGTTAAATGTGTTACCTACTAGTGATTCTAACTGTGGGGGAAGGGGACTGACTGGGGGAGGTGACCAATCTGTGTCCCTATGTACAAGCAACACAGCATCGGTCTCCTCTCCCTGACAGGATGTGGATCTGTGTGTTTACACACACAGATCCACAGTCCTTCTCAGTTACTGGGCAATCGCGGGTGCCCCGCGGCCATCGGGTTCCCAGTAACGCGGCAGGTGCACGTGCCACTGGCGGCGCGTGCGCCCCCTAGTGGCTCTGCAAGACGAGGACGTCATATGACATCCTCTTAGAACAAGAGAGCTATCGTCCCGCCGTCAATTGACGGCTGCTGGTAGTAAGGAGGTTAATCTGAAATTGTGTAGATTGTACTTTACAGTTACAGCAACATATATGTGGATCTCCCTTACCCAGGTAGTGCTATGAGTGTTGACAGATTCAAAAACCTTCTAGATGTGTTCCTCAATTAGCACACTATATAAGGTTATGTACATTGGGGATCGAAAGTTTGAGCACCCCAGGTAAAAATTTGTATTAATGTGCATAACAAAGCCAAAGAAAGATGGAAAAATCTCCAAAAGGCATCAAATTACAGATTAGACATTCTTATAATTTGTCAAAAAAAGTTAGATCTTATTTCCATCATTTACACATTCAAGATTACAGAAAACAAAAAAATGGCGTCTGCAAAAGTTTGGGCACCTTGCAGAGTTAATGTCTTGTACTGCCCCCTTTGGCAAGTATCACAGCTTGTAAATGCTTTTTGTGGCCAGCCAAGAGTCTTTCAATTCAGTTTGAGGTACCTTTGCCCATTCTTCCTTACAAAAGTCTTCCAGTTCTTTGAGATTTCTGGGCTGTCTGTCACGCACTGCTCTTTTAAGGTCTATCCATAGATTTTCAATTACCGTATTTATCGGCGTATACCACGCACTTTTTTGCCCTGAAAATCATGGCAAAATCGTGGGTGCGCGGTATACGCCGATACCCACGCTGCGTTTGAATACTGCGCCGACATATACCGAGCGCAGTACACTCGTGTATTGTCGGGCAGTCTCGGCTCCTCACGCGCTGACGTCCTGGACGTACAGGACGTCAGCGCGAGAGCAGCCGAGCCTGCCCGACAATACACGAGTGTACTGCGCTCTGTATATGTCGGCGCAGTATTCAAACTCGGCGCGAGAAACGAGCGGCAAGGACGCCGCAGAAGGACGCCGGACCCGACGAAGAGGACACCCGAAGCCGCAGATGGACGCCGGACCCGACGAGGCCACCGATGGCCGCCGCGCAAGACACCAAAACTGTAAGTACAAAAAAACTTTTTTCCACAGGAAATTGGGGTAACTTTATGGGTGCGCGCTATACACGGGAGCGCGCTATACCCCGATAAATACGGTATGTTGAGGTCAGGAGATTGTGAAGGCCATGGCAAAGCCTTCAGTTTACGCCTCTTGATGTAATCCCCCGTGGATTTTGAGGTGTGTTTAGGATCATTATCCATTTGTAGAAGCCATCCTCTCTTTAACTTCAGCTTTTTCACAGATGGCATCAAGTTACCATCCAAAATTTGCTGAAATTTTATTGAATCCATTTTTCCTTCTACTCGTGAAATGTTCCCTGTGCCACTGGCTGCAATACAACCCCAAAGCATGGTTGATCCACTCCCATGCTTAACAGTTGGACAGAGGTAATAATAATTAAATTCTGTGCCCTTTCTTCTCCAAACGTACCTTTGCTCATTCCAGCCAAAACGTTCTATTTTAAACTCATCGGTCCACAGAAATTGTTTCCAAAATACATGAGGCTTGTCTATATGTTCATTTGCAAAGTTCAAACGCTGATTTTTGTGGTGAGGACGTAGAAGAGGTTTTCTTCTGATGACTCTTCCATGAAGACCATATTTGTACAAGTATCTCTTTATAGTGAAATAGTGTACCACAACTCCAGTTTCTTCCAGATCTTTCTGGAGGGATCGTGCAGTCAAACGTGGGTTTTGAATTGCTTTTCACACAATCCTGCGAGCTGCTCTGTCTGATATTTTTCTTGGTCTTCCAGATCTTGCTTTAACTTCCACTGTTCCTGATGACTGCCATTTCTTAATTACATTCCGAACAGAGGATATTGACATCTGAAAACGCTTTGCTATCTTCTTATAGCCTTCTCCATCTTTGTGAGCGTCAACTATTTTCAGTTTCAGTTTTCTAGACAACTGCTTAGAAGAACCCATGGTGCTGATTGTTGGGGCAAGGTCAAATGAGTCTGGGCATTTAAAACCTTTGAGATTGACATCACCTGGTCTTCCCAGACGATGACTGAGAACAATCCAAGACACTGGTAGGTCTCAGCTTTGCAAAGGGGGCAGATGCCAGACCAGCGCTGTCAATAGCAGGGACAGGACAGCTGGGGAACCCCATAGTGGCAAAACACCAGGGCCCGGTGGCAAGACAACCTTTGCAACCCTGATAATTCCCCCACTGCTTTGGACCCTTATATTTTCTTGGTGTGCTGGTGACATATATCTCTTGTTTTCTGCCACCCTGGGGGGCCCCAGTATAGTAGGAAGGGAGCTCACTGCAGAACAAGTGAAAGAGCCCATTGTGGGATCTTAGTAAAGGGCCCCAGGATATATATATATATATATATATATACCGGTATATATAATTGCATTTTATAGTTGGCCCCCTACTTTTGTCCCTGTTCCCCCATGTGTCCTCCCTAAATATGAAAGCTGGAGACGCTACTGCCGGCTCCCACTGTGCTGCATGGTGATAGATCCGTCAGCTTTTAGTACTTATACATTTCAAGTAGGTATGCACCGATACCATTATTTTTATGAGTAGCAGTACTTTTTTTTTAGTACAGTGGAACCTCGGATTGCGAGTAACGTGGTTTTGCCATACAAGCTATTTTTCTTTTGGAATCCTGACTCGCTTTGCAAGCTTTGTCTCGCAAGACAAGCAGGATTCAAGCCGCTAGGGTATGCAGCACTGTATTTGGCCAGAGGTGCGGGGGCGCCGGTGACGCTCGGACACATTTAGAAACACTCAGTTCCCGAGTGTCTCTGAGCGTCTCCAAGCGTTTCCGAGTGTCACCCGTGCCCACTCTGGCCACATGCGGGTACTGCATAGACAAGCAGTGGCTGTGGTATGGATTTTTCAAGTTGGGGAAACTCCCTTATATATACGAGTGATTTGGATTACAAGCATTATTCAGGAACTAATTATGCTCGTAATCCAAGGTATTACTGTACTTACTGATACCAATTCCTGATACCTACTTCAACTGTTTTGCTTATACTTCAGCAATGGTACAAAGCATTAAAACGTTAAAATTAAAATATAGTTGTTAGGTGTGGGTAGGATAGGCTTCTCTGAAAAGGAGGGTTTCCAGGGATAGTCTAAAAGCTAATAGAGAAGGAGATAGACGGACAGGTTGGGGTAAGGAGTTCCATAGGCTTGGAGAGGCTCTGGAAAAGTTCTGGAGACGAGCATGGGAGGAGGTCATAAGAGAGCTAGAGAGCAGGAGGTCTTGAGAAGAATGAAGAGAACGATTAGGTTGATATTATGAAACTAGGTCAGTGATGTAGCTGGAGGCAGAGTTGTGGATGGCTTTGTAGGTAGTTGTAGTATTTGGAATTTAATTTGTTGTGTGAGTGGAAGCCAGTGGAGGGATTGACAGAGAGGATGAGTCTGGCAGCAGCATTCATGATGGACTGAAGTAAAGGAGGAATTGCAAAATCTGAGACTTGTATCCTTGAAAAACAGGTATTCACTGAAATTGTGTCTTACAGCATCGAAGGGGCTTGTGCCCTGACACCAGAACAGCGATTGATGGTGACGAAGGTGATCTCTCCATCACCATCAAGCACTTTGCCAAGCTGGAAGACCATATGCAAGAAAAGGCAGAGCCTTATTATGTGGCTGAATCTGCGGAATGGTCCCTGGAACTTAGTTGGTATTGGTCACTAGCTAAACTGATTGCTTTTTTTTTCAAAAACCGAGGTTAAGACATGCCATTTGAGTTACTTATTCAGTTATGAAAAATAATGTTAAAATTGTCCATCACAGATGTTGATCAATCGTGAACACTTATTGTCAGATGGCATCCTTCAATTCATTCAAATTACAGGGTTTGTGAGTGTGCACACGGCTCTTCAGGTACCCCATAGGAAAAAATCACATGATGACAAGTCAGGAGAGCCTGAGGCCATGGCACATCTCCCAAACGTGAAAAGAGGTGCCCAGGGAACATGTTTCAAAGAACTTCCATTGGTGCATTGGCAGTATGGGTTTTGGGCTTTTGGCACTATCCTGCTGAAAATAAACATTTCCCATGTTTATTCATCATCTTCACAGTTCTGGTCATAAGAAGTTGTTTAGCGTGTGAATGTAACGTTCTGAGTTAACAGTCACTGTTACACCTTTTTTTTATGGGCCCATAACGCCAAAAGGGGCAACCGTACACCACACTGTAACATGTGCAGAGTGGAGAGGTCTTTCTTGAGTATTCCTGGGATTATCAGGAGCGAAGGTTCTGCTTATTTCCTGTTCCATTCAAATGAAAATTAGCTTTGTCACTCATCATGATGATTGCATTTTCCTTTTCTTCCAAGATCCCTTGCATTCGCACAGTGAAGTCTTTTCGTTGCTCGTAATCTCTCACGTTGAGCTGTTGAACAACCTGCATTTTGTATGGATGGAATCTTAAATCTCTGTTCTCACTGATTCACAACTTAATCTTAACTCACTTGCATGTCTTTGAGCAGATCGTCCAGTACCCCAAAAGTGCAGGTGGGGCCTGGTGGTTTCTTGTTTATAATGTTTCCCGTTGTTCTCAAATGTTCAACCCACCTGAGGACCGTGTTGCAACTGGGAATGGCCCCATGTCGATCATCATTAAAATCTCAACAATATAGCCGCTGCATTACTGTGAGAGATTCACCACTTTGAACAAAGCTGTTGTAAGCAAACAAACATTGTAATGTCCACTGCTTCATTGTTATTGAATTTGCATTCCAGTTGGGGGGGGGGGGGGCGACACCTAGCTCATCCCCCTCCCATCACCATGTACTACCTGTTCTAAAAACGTTTCGCCGGTCACCCTATATTACCCATATATTTCATATTATTGATATTAATTAGCATATGTATTAATAACTAATTAATAATAAGCATTATTGTTAAGCTAAGCTTAAGTTAAGTTATTATTTCTAGAAATTTGAAGATTAAAATATGATATAATATGTACATTTAAAGGTTAAAGTGTTACTAAACCCACAACGGTAAAATGTGTCTGTATATGCAGAATAGCATGCTTGTTATATTCACTGTGAAACTTAAATTATTTGCTAATCCCAAAACAATAAATAGATATCCTGGCCCCTTAAAGCAGATTACACAGCACATTGTTTGTGCTGTGTAATCTGCCCCCTCTAAACTGTTAAAAAACCTGGCTGAACCTGCCACTTCCTGTATCCCCCTCTCTGTACTGACCACGAAAATTAGGGATGCCGAGCCCTGACCACCGTGGTCTGTGTACTTCCCTCCATCATCCGCAGTCTGCTCTTAGCTCTCCTCTCTCCCCCTTACCCCCTCCTCTGCCTGTCTGCTCCTTGTTTTGTGTCTCAGTCCCCCCCCGCCCTCCACCACTATTAGTAGAAAGCCAATACTTTTAAATGGTCACTTCCAGCCCTTCTGTGATACTCAGGCATACCATACTGTCTTTTATAAAAACGAGACTTGTAAATACCTATTTCGAGCGATCTTCAGGCTGGTCATATGACTCACGGACATGGTCACAGCTCCGAGACAGGGCTTCTGCAGGAGGGGCTGAGCTGCCACTTGATCTCCCTGGCTGAGGTCAGAGGGAGATGTTGGCCCCTCTTGCATAAGCCCTGAAGCGGAGCTAAAAAGCGTCCGCAAGTCACTTGATTGGCCTAAAGATGATAGCTCTAAATGAACTAAATAACTAATTAATTGGCCCAAACAAACTAAATAAAGTAACACAAACCTGCAGTTAGGCTTTAATGATAGATGTCTCTCATACCCTGCCTCTAATAATAAATAAATAAAAAAATGAAGAAAGTTGCAAACAGTAAATGCAGCAATAACAAATCATCCTATGCAAAGGAAACACAAGTAGTACCAAAACTCGTATTTCTCCCCATTTCTGATTCATCCCTAAGGGGAAGCTTTCAGAGCTAAAGCCTCAAAGATTACATCTTTGCCAAGGCCTGTTTCTTGCAACCTTTACCATGATGACTAAATACTCAGGTGGACTCCCAGCAGACTATATATACAGAGCCCTCTTCCCCAACATGCAACCCCACTGGCAGGGGCAGGTATTGCTCATGCTTACCATCTATGGCAGGGGTAGGCAACCCCCAGCACTAGTGCCGCAAGCACTCAAAGCCTCTTTTGCCGGCACTCGACTCCTCTCAAGAATGCATGCAGTTCTGCTGGGGGGGGGGGGTCCCTGTTTCCAGGAGAACTTACTGATACCAATTACTGATACCTACTTCAACTGTTTTGCTTATACTTCAGCAATGGTACAAAGCATTAAAACGTTAAAATTAAAATATAGTTGTTAGGTGTGGGTAGGATAGGCTTCTCTGAAAAGGAGGGTTTCCAGGGATAGTCTAAAAGCTAATAGAGAAGGAGATAGACGGACAGGTTGGGGTAAGGAGTTCCATAGGCTTGGAGAGGCTCTGGAAAAGTTCTGGAGACGAGCATGGGAGGAGGTCATAAGAGAGCTAGAGAGCAGGAGGTCTTGAGAAGAATGAAGAGAACGATTAGGTTGATATTATGAAACTAGGTCAGTGATGTAGCTGGAGGCAGAGTTGCGGATGGCTTTGTAGGTAGTTGTAGTATTTGGAATTTAATTTGTTGTGTGAGTGGAAGCCAGTGGAGGGATTGACAGAGAGGATGAGTCTGGCAGCAGCATTCATGATGGACTGAAGTAAAGGAGGAATTGCAAAATCTGAGACTTGTATCCTTGAAAAACAGGTATTCACTGAAATTGTGTCTTACAGCATCGAAGGGGCTTGTGCCCTGACACCAGAACAGCAATTGATGGTGACGAAGGTGATCTCTCCATCACCATCAAGCACTTTGCCAAGCTGGAAGACCATATGCAAGAAAAGGCAGAGCCTTATTATGTGGCTGAATCTGCGGAATGGTCCCTGGAACTTAGTTGGTATTGGTCACTAGCTAAACTGATTGCTTTTTTTTTCAAAAACCGAGGTTAAGACATGCCATTTGAGTTACTTATTCAGTTATGAAAAATAATGTTAAAATTGTCCATCACAGATGTTGATCAATCGTGAACACTTATTGTCAGATGGCATCCTTCAATTCATTCAAATTACAGGGTTTGTGAGTGTGCACACGGCTCTTCAGGTACCCCATAGGAAAAAATCACATGATGACAAGTCAGGAGAGCCTGAGGCCATGGCACATCTCCCAAACGTGAAAAGAGGTGCCCAGGGAACATGTTTCAAAGAACTTCCATTGGTGCATTGGCAGTATGGGTTTTGGGCTTTTGGCACTATCCTGCTGAAAATAAAAATTTCCCATGTTTATTCATCATCTTCACAGTTCTGGTCATAAGAAGTTGTTTAGCGTGTGAATGTAACGTTCTGAGTTAACAGTCACTGTTACACCTTTTTTTTATGGGCCCATAACGCCAAAAGGGGCAACCGTACACCACACTGTAACATGTGCAGAGTGGAGAGGTCTTTCTTGAGTATTCCTGGGATTATCAGGAGCGAAGGTTCTGCTTATTTCCTGTTCCATTCAAATGAAAATTAGCTTTGTCACTCATCATGATGATTGCATTTTCCTTTTCTTCCAAGATCCCTTGCATTCGCACAGTGAAGTCTTTTCGTTGCTCGTAATCTCTCACGTTGAGCTGTTGAACAACCTGCATTTTGTATGGATGGAATCTTAAATCTCTGTTCTCACTGATTCACAACTTAATCTTAACTCACTTGCATGTCTTTGAGCAGATCGTCCAGTACCCCAAAAGTGCAGGTGGGGCCTGGTGGTTTCTTGTTTATAATGTTTCCCGTTGTTCTCAAATGTTCAACCCACCTGAGGACCGTGTTGCAACTGGGAATGGCCCCATGTCGATCATCATTAAAATCTCAACAATATAGCCGCTGCATTACTGTGAGAGATTCACCACTTTGAACAAAGCTGTTGTAAGCAAACAAACATTGTAATGTCCACTGCTTCATTGTTATTGAATTTGCATTCCAGTGGGGGGGGGGGGGGGGCGACACCTAGCTCATCCCCCTCCCATCACCATGTACTACCTGTTCTAAAAACGTTTCGCCGGTCACCCTATATTACCCATATATTTCATATTATTGATATTAATTAGCATATGTATTAATAACTAATTAATAATAAGCATTATTGTTAAGCTAAGCTTAAGTTAAGTTATTATTTCTAGAAATTTGAAGATTAAAATATGATATAATATGTACATTTAAAGGTTAAAGTGTTACTAAACCCACAACGGTAAAATGTGTCTGTATATGCAGAATAGCATGCTTGTTATATTCACTGTGAAACTTAAATTATTTGCTAATCCCAAAACAATAAATAGATATCCTGGCCCCTTAAAGCAGATTACACAGCACATTGTTTGTGCTGTGTAATCTGCCCCCTCTAAACTGTTAAAAAACCTGGCTGAACCTGCCACTTCCTGTATCCCCCTCTCTGTACTGACCACGAAAATTAGGGATGCCGAGCCCTGACCACCGTGGTCTGTGTACTTCCCTCCATCATCCGCAGTCTGCTCTTAGCTCTCCTCTCTCCCCCTTACCCCCTCCTCTGCCTGTCTGCTCCTTGTTTTGTGTCTCAGTCCCCCCCCGCCCTCCACCACTATTAGTAGAAAGCCAATACTTTTAAATGGTCACTTCCAGCCCTTCTGTGATACTCAGGCATACCATACTGTCTTTTATAAAAACGAGACTTGTAAATACCTATTTTGAGCGATCTTCAGGCTGGTCATATGACTCACGGACATGGTCACAGCTCCGAGACAGGGCTTCTGCAGGAGGGGCTGAGCTGCCACTTGATCTCCCTGGCTGAGGTCAGAGGGAGATGTTGGCCCCTCTTGCATAAGCCCTGAAGCGGAGCTAAAAAGCGTCCGCAAGTCACTTGATTGGCCTAAAGATGATAGCTCTAAATGAACTAAATAACTAATTAATTGGCCCAAACAAACTAAATAAAGTAACACAAACCTGCAGTTAGGCTTTAATGATAGATGTCTCTCATACCCTGCCTCTAATAATAAATAAATAAAAAAATGAAGAAAGTTGCAAACAGTAAATGCAGCAATAACAAATCATCCTATGCAAAGGAAACACAAGTAGTACCAAAACTCGTATTTCTCCCCATTTCTGATTCATCCCTAAGGGGAAGCTTTCAGAGCTAAAGCCTCAAAGATTACATCTTTGCCAAGGCCTGTTTCTTGCAACCTTTACCATGATGACTAAATACTCAGGTGGACTCCCAGCAGACTATATATACAGAGCCCTCTTCCCCAACATGCAACCCCACTGGCAGGGGCAGGTATTGCTCATGCTTACCATCTATGGCAGGGGTAGGCAACCCCCAGCACTAGTGCCGCAAGCACTCAAAGCCTCTTTTGTCGGCACTCGACTCCTCTCAAGAATGCATGCAGTTCTGCTGGGGGGGGGGTCCCTGTTTCCAGGAGGAGGACTGTCATTGGCTACTGCTAAATCCAATCACAGTCCTGCTAGCCCTGCCCACCATCTGGAGGAAGATGACTCGCTTGGTTGCCACTATAAATCTCAGAAAGAAGGGATTTCACTGTGATTGAGAAAACCACAATCAGGTAACAGTTTGTGAAATTACTGTTGAGCTTCTGGGGACTTTGTTGAAATTATTCCTGAACCTTTGCGTCACTTACTACTGAACCCCGGCACTCTGTGTCCCTTTAGGCCACAACCAGTATTTAGTGCAGTGAAAATCGCACCCAACCACTTTTTCTTAGCTGTAGGGGCCGAACTTATGATCCTGCACACTGCTTTCAGAAAATGCCTGAACGTGGGCTGGGTGGATCAGCAGGATGAGTGTGCCAAGACAGGTAGATGTGTCTCATCTCTGCTTCATTTCACCACTCTGCATACCACGCATATCATAGATGAGAAGAGGGTACAGCGGTGAAGCAGATGAGCAGGAGGGGTTCAGAGGTGGGACAGAAGAGCAGGAGGGTACAGCGGTGGGGCAGATGTGCAGGGAGGTACAGTGGTGGAAGAGATGAGAAGGGGCTTCAGCAGTGGGATAGAAGAGCAGGGGGTACAGTGATGGGGCAGGTGAGCAGGGGGGTTCAGTGTCGGGCCAGATGAGAAGGGGTTCAGTGGTGGGACAGAAAAGCAGGGGGGCTAGAGCAGTGGGGCAGATGTGAAAGGAAGTGTATTGGTGGGACAGATGAGCAGGGGGAACAGAGGTGGGGCATTGGTAAGGCAGATGAGAAAGCGGTTACAGTGGTTGGGCAGATGAGCAGATGGGTTTAGTTTTAGGACAGATGAGAAGGTGATTCAGTAGTGAGACAGAAGAGCATGGGGATACGTAGTGGAGCAGATGTGCAGGGAGGTACAGTGGTAGATGACAAGGTGATTCAGTAGTGAAACCAGGGCTCAAGTCCTGCGGGAACGCGTGGGAACGGAGTTCCTGCACTTTTTTAACAACAGGAACGCAGTTCCCTTTGCAGGACTAGAGCAGCCGAGCCACCCAAGCCAATCCTTCACTAAGCGGCGATGCCCAGCTCGAGTCACTGTCAGGGGCAGGCGAACCTTAGTAATCCTTTATGTTACTGGCCGCTTCCTGTATATGGATTTATCAGATAGTGTGTGGGTATTCCGTCACTTCCTCGATGCCGCAATGTCTCCTGGGAGCTTTTGTCATTGTTCCCAGGAAACATTGCGGAGGTCTGCCGCAAGTTATCCTGGGATTTAGAAAGAACTTGCATTTTAGTGTATCTTTTTTTTATTTTTTGGTGGGGGAGTGGATCTTGGGTGGGAGTTCCCACACTTTTTTCCCCAGGACTTGACCCCTGAGTGAAACCATGGCTCCCAACTGTCCTTGATTTGGAAGGACTGTCCCTGATTTGGAGCAATGTCCCTCTGTCCCTCATGACTCCTCATTTGTCTTTCATTTAGGTCTGATCAATATAGATGTATATAAAATGCACTTTTTATCTATCAGAAAGTGTTTCCCAGTGCTAAACCTTTTATCTGATTTCTAAAGTACTGCTTTTGGAAATTCCAAAAGTCAATATAAAGGAATATAAAGGTAAAAAAAGCACTTGTGGGTTTAACTAATCTTGTTTTTTTGTTTTTTTGCACAATTCTTTAAGAGGGTGTGGCAAGGGGTGTATCCTATGCCTGCATCTGTTTGCTGATATGTGTCCCTCATTCCCATCAGCGGGGTTTCAATGTTGGGTCAGATGAGAAGGGGGTTCAGTGGTGGGATGGAAGAGCAGGGGGGTACAGCGGTGGGGCAGAAAAGCAGGGGGTACAGAAGTGGGGCAGATGTACAGGGGGTACAGTGGCGGGGCAGAGGAGAAAGGAGGTACATTGGTGGGACAGATGTGCAGGAGGTACAGTGGTAAAACAGATTTGTAGGGGGGACAGTGATCTGAGGCATGAGAGTGCAGGAAGTTAATTTCTCACTACTGCTAGAGTATCAAGTAGTTTACAGCATTTACTTTATAAAAAATCATTTTCGTGATTGAGAGTGTGAAGTTGACATTTTTTTTTGTTATAAAATCGGCATGCTCAATTTCTTTGAAACAAAAAAAATGACACACTGTGCTTAAGGCCCCGTACACACAAGAGGATATCTGCTGGAAACGGTCCGCCGGACCGTTTCCAGCGGATAAATCCTCTGGCGGATTTGGATCTGATGGCTGTACACACCATCAGATCGAAATCCGCGCGGAATACATCCGCGGTGACGTGTCGCGCCGTCGCCGCGACGATGACGCGGCGACGTGCGCGACGCTGGAAGGTAAATACTTCCACGCATGTGTCGAATCATTACGACGCATGCGAGGGAGGGGAGCGGACGGACTGATCCGGTGAGTCTGTACAGACGACCGGATCAGTCCGCTGGACTGGATTCCAGCGAATAGATTTCTTAGCATGCTAAGAAATTTTTAACCGCTGGGAATCCGTCGGCTGGATTTTTATCCGCCGGGAAATGTCCGCTCGGACGTACACACGACCGGATCTATCTGCTGGAACTGATCCGCGGATCAATCCCAGCGGATAGATCCGGTCGTCTGTACGAGGCCTAAAAGGTTGCCTACCCCTGATCTATGGTAATATCCCACTCACTACTTTGTAAACCTCTAGCAGTTACCCAGGCCTCTATACTGCCCACTCTCACTACAAGATTTCCTGACCCTATGTTGATACCTAGTGGTCAATTTGTGGGACCACTCCTGTGCCCCTACCCTACACGCTGCATATTTTTACTGGGAGTGAAAGAGATCTGCCATGGTCCCTGCTGTAGCGCACTTTATATTACCTTATTTTAAGTTTTCTGATAGTTCAGAAGATATTTGCCATGGACTAAACATTAGTTTGACATGCTTGACATTCACCAACCACCTGTTATTATATTATATTATATTCATACACAAGAAATTAAATGGACAACCTTAGTATTATCTGGCATTAAGGAAGAAATTAAATGTTTAGCAACATCTCTGGTGTGACTAGTTATATCAGGAAACAAAAATGCCAATAAAAAGTCAATGAACAAAATAGTTTTGCAACAAAGGGAGTTTCATGTGCTATAAACAATGATCACCAGTGGAGTAATTGTATGTAACAGCTGAGTACAGTTCTTACTCATCAATCACATCTTTTTTTTTAAATCAGGTAGAATTTTATTGAAAAAAAGCCAACAAGCCATTTATCAACAAGAAACATTCCAGAGAGTCCATACATAATGTATCGGATCATCTAAGATAAAGTACATAACTGTAGCATATGACATTTAGTAAGGCAGGATTCCTGTAGTCATTTACCTTACATAAACTGCAACAATGAAAACATTAACATATTCTCGTTTAAAAAAATAAAAACATTAACATATAAGTGTTATTTATAACAACTGTCCTGTCATAGCCCTGCAGTGTAATTACCTGGTGGTATCACTTTACCCACGCGGTCGGGTGGTAATTCACATTAAAGCGGTGTTCCAGCCGCAAAAAAAAACACTGTAGCTGCTGACTTTTAATAAGGACACTTACCTGTCCAGGGAGCCCGCGATGTCGGCCCCCCCCGAGGCCGATCCGTCCATCAGTTTGGGTGAAGGCGCCGCCATTGTAACCAGAGGCGTCCCTAGGGGGGGCCAGAGGGGGCCCTGACCCCCCCCAACATCATGCTGTGCCCCACCATTTTTTTGAAAATTTTTGTATTTTGCTCCCCGAGAGGGAGAGCGTCCCCAGTCAGCTCTGCGGGGGATTCCTCCCCCTCCCTGTGCTCGCCGACACTGCATAATGCGAGCGCTCACACAACCAGATATTCTAGCCTGGGTGTTTAAGTGTGTGCACTGCAGACTGCAGTACACTGTAATCACTGAACTACATTATCTCCATCCCTTCTCTCCCCCCCATCTGTCTCCCTCCCCCTCTCCTGTTCTTTCAAAACATTCACAATTTACTTTCACTTTCAGTTAGGCAGATAATATACGGTGCAAATTTCTTTCCTGCATCCACAGATTGCAGGAAAGAAACTTGCATGATTCCCCTATCAACAGACAGTGGTGACAGGGGAATATCCCTCCTGCCCAGCAATTATATTCTCCCGACAAACAGTGATTATCACTAGTGACTATACAGCAAACACTAGTGATAATCATAAGAGAATCTGCTCATTAATGGTTCAAATCTCAGCCAGTTTCTGCTGAACCAGCTGAGATTTAAACTGTCTATGGCTGGTCTTAGCTCTTAGGCAGCCCATACATTGATTAGCACTGTGGAGTGTCGGCTTCCTGGCGTGATCAGGCATGTGGGATTTCAAACACACCCGAGCCCATCTCTATTGATTGTAGACAGTTGAGCTCCCGGCAGGTTGCTTAGCAGCAGTGGACCCTTCTCTGACATGCTGATCGGCATGCAATCCAGGTGATGCTCTTAGTCAAATCCTAGTCATAAATATCAGTGATTTTATTGATCAAAGCCCACACTTTACAGGCATAGAGCCCACATGGCTGCTGATCATACGGTTGATTATATTTATGTGGTTGTACTCTTGATGCTAATAAATACTGTGTTTATTAGATCTGACTGGGAGCATCACCTGGATCACATGCCAATCAGCATGTCAACAGAGAAGGTTATACAGCATTACTGCTGCTAGGTGACCAGCTGGGGGCTCGGCTCTCTATAACCAATAGTGCCAGTCTTCCCCATGCACCCATAATGTCACCAGCACTAGGTCCTAATAGACTGCCGCCACTGCCAAGGAGATAGACGCCAGACCAGCGCTGTAAATAGCAGGGACAGGACAGCTGGGGATCCCCACTGTGGCAGAACACCAGGGCCCGGTGGCAAGACAACCTTTGCAACCCTGATAGTTCTCCCACTGCTTTGGACCCTTATATTTTCTTGGTGTGCTGGTGACATATATCTCTTGTTTTCTGCCACCCTGGGGGGCCCCAGTATAGTAGGAAGGGAGCTCACTGCAGAACATGTGAAAGGGCCCATAGTGGGATCGTAGTAAAGGGACCCAGGATATATATATATATATATATATATATATATATATATATATATATATATATATATATATATATATAATTGCATTTTATAGTTGGCCCCCCTACTTTTATCCCTGTCCCCCCATGTGCCCCCCCTAAATATGAAAGCTGGAGACGCCACTAATTGTAACTAAGAGAAATGTGCATGCGTGAGTCAAGCGGTGCTTTCTGAGTGACCCTGTCATCTTCTGGGACACAAGAGGCAGCAGGGGAATTGAGAGATGATACCTCTCTAAAAACTGCTGATCCCTTGGCTTTGCTTCCGTCCCACTAAACCAAAAGGGTGCTGGCTATGCACATTTTGACTGCATCGCTTTGTTTTTTTTTTGGATTTCATTTGTACAAGAAAGACATTGTTTTAAGGAGTGCGACAGTCTAGGATCTTCTTCTATCCAAGGCAGCAGGGGAGCAGGAGGAAATGATGCCCTGGGCCGTGGCCAAGGTAGGACGGAAGTACACTCAGTACTTCAGAAAAGGTAAGAAACAAAAAAAATAAAAATGTTATCCAAAGATACAATTGTAAAAGTGGGTGGAACTTCACGTTAATAATTTGTCCATGATTAGGTCTATTGGTGTTAAGCCTCGCACAGACAATCAGCTTCCCCATACCTTTTCAAACTTGTACAGGTTATCTCTATGTACATGTAGCGCCTGGCTACTTTCATAGCCGGTGCTGTTGTAAATTTAGAGGGTAGTCAGAGAATTAGTTGCCTCTGACTGTGTTTATTTTTCTAAATTCAGAGCTTCTGTTCCAGCTTTGGCTGTACTGTGTGTGCACACTGTCGTTGTCTGGGGAGTTGGTCCCACCCCAGACCGACAGGTGGCAGCAGTAGAGTCAGGGTAGTTTGGATATTTCTCCTCGGCAGCCAATCAGAAGGATTGATCGCCTCGCTGTGCATGCTGGGGAGGGGTATTTAGGGGGCGGACTCCATTGGTTCGGGGTCATCTTCACCACCATCCGCCTGGGCAGTCATCCCACCACCCCGTGTGTGGCCCTCCTGGCCGGGGTGGGTGTTTCAGTGTGCCTGGCTTCCGGGACCACGTTGGTCGGGAGCAAAGAATCTACCTTGTAGGCTCAGTGTGTAGACTGAGTCTGCGGCTGCAGAGTTGTCCTGTGCTGTCTGTCCTGAGGTTGGAAGCCGACCGATGGAGAACCTGTCTGGGAAATACAGAGCACGAGGCTGGTATCTCAAGAGAGGCCTACTGTCAGGGTCTCAGCTCTGCTGGCCCCCGTGCGGCGCGCATGCGCGGTAGATCGGCGCTTTGGCGCATACCTGGGCGCCTTAGGCGCGTGCGTGGTGCAGCGGCCCGGAGCGTGCATGAGCGCGCGCGGGTGTGCACCTTCTCGGGGCCAATCAGAGGCATGACCGCCCTATTTAAACCAGCCCCTGTCTTTAGACAGGTTGCTGGTTTGTCATCAGCTTGTCTGAATATCTGTTGCTGTTACCCTGTGCTATTTACCTGGATTTCCTCCCGACTCAGCTCTCTCCCGGAACTTGACCTTGGCTTGCCTCTGACTTCACTGCATTCTCCCAACCTTGACCTTTGGCTTGTGACTCGGATCTGCTGCTGTCTCCTGCCCCTGAACCTTGGCTTGCACCCTGGACTTGTCTCAGCCTGTCCCTTGAACTTGAACTTTGACCCACATCCCGGACCTGCCTCCATCAGTCTCCTGTCTCTGGTGCCGTTCACCGTAAGCTGCACTGCTGGCTCCTACCTTGGCTGCCGCCCTGCAATTCCAGCTGCCACCTTCCAACAGTCACCATCCAGTTCTGCTACTTCGCTGGCACCGGTACCTCCTTGTGCCTCTGCCTCCTGTCTCAACTCCAGGGGGTGGGCGCGCTAGGGTCTTTCAGAGGTGCTTAAGGACGAGTTGGCAAGGACGGAGACCCCTGCCTCCCTGGAAGCTCTGATTCAGTCTGCCACCCAATTGGATAGACGCCTGCGAGAACGGCGCTCTGAGCGGTTTCAAACCACACGTCCTACCTGGATTCCTCCTAGGCCTGCTCCAGTTCCACCACCTACCTCGGCTCCTCAAAATACCACCTTTCCTGAGCCGGAGCCTATGCAACTCGGCCTGGTCCGAGCTCCTCGTACCAGCGAGGAGAGACAACGGAGATGCCAGAACAATTTGTGCCTGTATTGCGGAGCGGTTGGCCACTTCCTCCGCACTTGCCCAGTAAGACCTAGTAAGTCCAAGCCTCAACCTGCTCTCAATTATCATGTTGCAAATGTTCCACAAGCTCATCTTGTCCTCTTTATTTCATTACAGTTACCGGAAGGGACAACCCGCCTACCGGCCATCATTGATTCAGGAGCATGCAGCTGCTTCCTGGACCTCACTTTGGCCCAAAAACTGCATGTTCCTCTCCGCAGCAAGGACCACCACCTACAAATTCATTTAGCCGATGGTTCCCTCCCTTGATCTGGATTTATCACACAAGAGACTGAACCCCTCCAAGCCACCACCGACTCGGGCCACCGGAAATTCCTACGGCTAGACCTCATTCCATCCCCGCTGTTTCCCATCATCCTGGGACTTCCTTGGTTACAGGCACACCAACCCTGCATAAATTGGCTAAAAAAGGAGGTTAGCTTCATGTCTTCCTACTGTTCCCAGCATTGCTTTGCACCTACAGTTGCCACTTGTTCCACCATGACAACCTCACCTGAGATTCCTCCACACATTCCCTCCGTCTACCGGGAGTTTAAAGACGTTTTTGATAAGCAGCAGGCCTTCCCCCCCACCGACCGTATGACTGTCCCATCGAGCTTCTACCCAGTTCCGAGGTCCCCTTCGGCCACATCTTCCCGTTATCTGAAACTGAACTCGAAGCCCTCAAGGCTTATATCGATGAAAATCTGCAAAAGAACTTCATCCGCCCCTCGTCCTCCCCAGCTGGTGCGTGAATCTTTTTTGTCCAAAAGAAGGACGGTTCTTTAAGGCCCTGTATTGACTATCGAGAGCTCAATAAGACCCCGATCAAGAATAGGTACCCGTTACCTCTCATACCGGAACTATTCCAGCGGTTTTGATCAGCTCAAGTTTTTTCTAAATTGGACTTGAGGGGTGCATATAACTTTGTCAGGATCAGGGCTGGAGATGAGTGGAAAACCGCCTTCAGGTCGCGGTTTGGACATTTTGAATATCTCGTTATGCCTTTTGGACTCTGCAACGCTCCAGCCACTTTTTAGCATTTAGTTAACGACATTTTCCGTGAACATCTGGATGATTTTTTGGTCGTGTATCTGGACGACATTCTCATTTTTTCAACCTCAATTGAGCTACACAGGCGCCACGTCAAAGGGGTGCTTACTATACTCAGGGAGCATAAACTATACCTAAAAGCCGAAAAGTGTGAGTTCGAGAAAACTTCAGTGCAATTTCTGGGGTTCATTATCTCCACCGGTGGGGTTGCCATGGATCCCCAAAAAGTTAAAGCCATTCAGGATTGGCCAACTCCGGTGGACAAGAAGGGGGTGCAGCGGTTCATCGGCTTCGCCAACTTTTATCGGAGATTTATCATTGGCTTCTCTTCCATCGTAGCCCCATCACCCAGCTTACCCGTCAAGGCAACCGCTTCCACTGGCCACAGGAGGCTCAAGAAGCCTTTGAGAAACTCAAGTCGGTTTTTTCTTCTGCACCCGTTCTGCGACACCCAGACCCAACGTTGCCCTTTACCTTGGAGGTAGACGCCTCGGAGACCGCCACTGGAGCCATTCTATCACAGAGACAAGGAGTAAAATCCCTATTACACCCTGTGGCTTATGCCTCCCGGAAACTGACGATTCCCGAGAGAAATTATGATGTCGGAGACAGGGAGCTACTTGCTATCAAGTTTGCTCTAGAGGAATGGAGGTATCTACTGGAAGGAGGGGCCCATCCTATAATGAGGCTTGACCTCACGTTTTTTACGTTTTTTTTTAACTGCGCATGCACCGGGCGCCTACATTTCCCAGTGTGCATTGTGGCTACGTACGTCGCACGGGCCTATTGATTTTGACGCGGACGTAAACTACGTAAATCCCGATTCGCAGACGACTTACGCAAACGACGTAAAAAATTTGAATCTCGCGGCGGAAATGGCGGCCATACTTTAACATTGTTATTCCACCTAATAGATGGAATAACTTTAGGCCTGCTAATGCCTCACGGAAACGGTGTAAATTGACTGCGGCGGCCGGGCGTACGTTCGTGAATCAGCGTATCAACTCATTTACATATTCTACGCCGACCGCAATGGAAGCGCCACCTAGCGGCCATCCAAAATATTGCAATCTAAGATAGGACGGCGCAAGCCGTCCTATCTTAGATATGTTTAAGCGGATCTCTGTTTGAGCATACGCTTAAACATAGGTCGGCGTAGATTCTGAGTTAGGTCGACTTATCTACTGATAAGTCGGCCTAACTCTACCTGAATCTACCTATTTGTTCCAACAGAAACCAGACAACTGGTCTTGAGCACCTTCCATGACCGCAAACTAGCAGGTCACTTTGGGGCATGGAAAACCTCCGAGTTGATCTCCTGGTACTTTTGGTGGCCAAGCTGGAGACAAGACTGTAAAGCATACGTTACATCTTGTACCGGTGTCAACGAAATAAGGGTCCTAACACCAAGACCTGGGGACTACTTAAGCCTCTGCCGGTTCCAGAACGCCCATGGGTTGAAATTTCCTTGGACTTTATTGTTGACTTACCCCCATCTGATGGATTCACCACAATCATGGTTGTCGTGGATCGCCTTTCTAAAATGGCACATTTCCTGCCCATGGTAGGAACTCCATCCGCTGTTGAGACAGCCAAAATATTTTTTCAAAGAAATCGTTAGGCTCCATGGGGTACCCAAGAGCATCGTCTCGGACAGGGGCGCCCAATTCACCTCCAAATTCTGGAGAGAACTCTGCAAATCCTTGGAAGTTAAAACCTGCCTCTCCTCTGCTTATCATCCTCAGAGCAATGGCCAAACGGAAAGGACGAACCAAACGTTGGAACAGTATCTCCGGTGTTTCTGTTCAGCTTCCCAGGATGATTGGTCGTCCTTGTTACCTTCCGCTGAATTTGCCTACAACAATTATGTTCACGCTACCACTAACCAAACGCCTTTCTGGGCCAACTTCGGCTTTCACCCATCCTTCCTTCCAGATCCTCTCCCGGAGATACCCATCCCAGCTGCCCAGGAGCACATAACTGCTATTCAGTCGAACTTTTTAAAGCTTCAAGAGGTGATGCAACAGGCCCAGGAGGACTACAAAAGGTTCTACGATAAGGGGAGGAAGGACTGTCCTGCTTTTAAAGTTGGGGAGGAGGTCTGGCTATCTGCCGCTAATCTAAAGTTACCGGTTCCCTCTCAAAAATTGGGTCCGAGATTCATTGGCCCTTTTAGGATCAAGCGGAGGATCAACGCCGTGGCCTTCTAACTTTTCCTACCTAGTTCCTACAAGATCCACCCGGTCTTCCAGGCCTCCCTCCTTAAACCTGTCACCCCTGATCCCTTCCAAGGGAGGGTAGGACTCCCACCACCACCAGTGGAGGTCGAGGGGGAAGAGGAGTTTGAAGTAGAATCCATCGTGAGCTGTAGGAAGAAGGGAAGGCAACTCCAGTATTTGATCAAATGGAAGGGTTACCCTCTGGAGGACAATTCCTGGGAACCTTCAAAAAATCTGCATGCTCCATGGTTAATCCGTGCCTTCCACCAAGAACACCCGGAGTTGATGTCCAGCTTGGGCGTCCGGAGTCCGCCCCCCGGGGGGGGCACTGTCAGGGTCCCAGCTCTGCTGGCCCCCGTGCGGCGCGCATGCGCGGTAGATCAGCGCTTTGGCGTATACCTGGGCGCATTAGGCACGTGCGCGGTGCGGCGGCCCGGCGTGTGCACCTTCTCGGGGCCAATCAGAGACATGACCGCCCTATTTAAACCAGCCCCTGTCTTTAGACAGGTTTGCTGGTTTGTTATCAGCTTGTCTGAATTCCTGTTGCTGTTACCCTGTGCTATTTACCCAGATTTCCTCCCGACTCAGCTCTCTCCCGGAACTTGACCTTGGCTTGCCTCTGACTTCGCTGCATTCTCCCAACCTTGACCTTTGGCCTGTGACTCGGATCTGCTGCTGTCTCCTGCCCCTGAACCTTGGCTTGCACCCTGGACTTGTCTCAGCCTGTCCCTTGAACTTGAACTTTGACCCGCATCCCAGACCTGCCTCCATCAGTCTCCTGTCTCTGGTGCCGTTCACCGTTAGCCACGCTGCTGGCTCCTACCTTGGCTGCCGCCCTGCAAGTCCAGCTGCCACCTTCCAACAGTCACCATCCAGTTCTGCTACTCCGCTGGCACCGGTATCTCCTTGTGCCTCTGCCTCCTGTCTCAACTCCAGGGGGCGGGCGCGCTAGGTCGTAAAGGTGAGCCGCCCTCAGCATCTCGGCCTCGGTGAGTACTTGAGTCCTGATACCTACTGCTTTATCAAAGGACACTTTGTTTCTGAGAGGCTGGACGATGGTCGCCTATCAGTACCGAGATCCGGGTTAAAGATCTTCAGTAGCTTCCGTAACAGCAGAGTAGCATACTGTTGATATGCCTCAATGGGGAGTCCATCATCCCAGGTTGCTTTGGAGGCAGAAAAAGAACTGTTCACCTCCTTCAATTCCTTTAGTGTGATTGGGGCCTCTAATTGGATTTTCTGTGCATCTGTGAGTCGGGGCATAGAAATGTGCTGTAAATAATTATCCAACTCGTCTTGAGTAAAAGAAACTTTGGAAGTGCATAAATCGGCATAATAGCTGACTAGTTCAGCAATTACTTTGTCAGGTGTAATAACAAGGTGGCAATTTGGCTCCCTCAGGGCCCCTATGTCCCGGAGCAGCAGGTCTAGTGTTCACAATTTTTGCTAGGAGTCAATCCATTTGTTCCACCTCCTCAAAGAAAGTTGCTTTAGCAAAAAATTGCTTTTTCTCTACCTTAGAGCGAATCACATTGGTTAGGGCCTCCTGGACTAATAACCAGGCCTTTTTGGCAGAGTCAGAGGGATGCAAGGTATTTTCCTGCTCTGGCCCAGACCTGTTAAGCTAACTGTTCCTCATGCTGCTTCGTGGGGGTTTTAACACTATTGATTGTGGAAGGAAAAACTGCTCGTAAGATGCTTTTGAAGGTGTCCCACTTAACTAACCTGTCCTCATACTGTCATGGTCTACCTCTCTGCAGGCTTCTTTCATCTGACATGTGCTGGCGGTCATATTGGTTCCTGGGCTTCTTATAACTTACCACACCCTGCGGCTCCTCCTTCCCACTGGGAGGAGCTGGATGCCTTGCATATATATAGGAGGTCTGTTTCTTCATTTCCCTGCTTGGTCCTCTTGTATACACATGCTCCTGAGATTGTGCTGCTGCTTTTGGTTACCGACCCGGCTTCCACGGACTATCCTTCTGGCTCCCGATCCCTGGCTTCGTTCGGACTACCCTTCTTGCTCCTGATCCCTGGCTTTGTTCGGACTATCCTTCTGGCTCCTGACCCCTGGCTCCGGTGGAAGACTCTGCTTACTGTTTGATCATCCGTTTGGACTTTAACCTTGCTGTTTGGGTTTTAATAAAGCCTTCCTATTTCATTTATCTGTTGTTGTACGTCTGATTCATGCTTCCGTGACATTAGGACCAAACCATGAATTCTGACGGTACAGGGCCACCTTCGCTACCCATGCTGGTTGCCAGACTGGATCAGCAGGATCGCCTGCTGGGTCAGTTCGCTCAGGCGTTGCAAACCTTGCTTGCACGCACGGCTCATCTCGCTCCCATTGCCGATAGGCCGGTTGTCGCTCCTGGGTCCGCTCCTACTGCCGCTCCGGTTGTTGCGCCAGAGTCTACCCCGACACCTGTTGTTGCGCCTGCGGTGTCTCAGGGTAGGACCGGTTCTGCCCCCCTTCCGCAGCGCTTTGGGGGAGAGCCAACTCAGTGCCGAGGTTTCCTTAACCAAGTGGGCATTTATTTCGAGTTGCTGCCACATGCCTTTCCTACTGAGAGATCAAAGGTGGGCTTCTTGATCTCACTGCTCTCGGACAAGGCCTTGGCCTGGGCAAGCCCCTTATGGGAGAACAACAATCCGGTGGTTGCCGAGTTTTCCGGTTTTGTTGCTTCTCTTCGGAAGGTATTCGATGTACCGGCTCGCTCTGCCTCTGCTGCGAAGCTCCTTATGTCCGTCAGACAGGGTTCACGATCGGTAGCCGAATACGCCATTGAGTTTCGTACCCTGGCAGCAGAGGTGGGCTGGAATAATGAGGCTCTGGTCGCTGCTTTCTCCCATGGTCTCTCGGATGCCTTGAAGGATGAGATTGCGGCTAAGGACCTACCAGTGGAGCTCGAGGCTCTTATTTCTTTCCTGATATTGATTGACAACAGACTCAGGGAGAGACCTTCCTTTAAGGAGAGCCTGCGGAGGTCTCCTAACAGATTGGCGCCTAGGTTTGCTGTCCCACCCGTGCCTCCCTCTCCTCCCACGCCTCCTGGAGTTGACTTGCCTGGGGGTGAACCCATGCAGCTGGGGTTTGCTCGCCTGTCCGAGGGGGAGAGGGCATTCCGGAGACGCGACGGCCGATGCATGTACTGTGGTCTCCGTGGGCATTTTTGGTTGGCATGTCCGAACCGTCCGGGAAACGCTCGCACCTGAGATCCTGTCGGGGGCAGATCTTGGGTGGAGTCTCTTCGTCCCCGGTTTCCCGTGCTGATAAACCACTGATCACCGTTGTTCTCTCCTGGGTCGGGGGCTCAGTGATGACCCAGGCGTTGGTGGACTCTGGTGCTGGTGGATTTTTCATTGATAGTAAGTTCGCTGCCGCCAACTCCATTCCTCTGCAGGCTCGAGTTTCCCCGCTGGTTCTCGAGGCGATAGACGGCAGACCCCTCCAGCCGTCGCACGTGACTCATGAGACCCTTCCAGCGGGGATAGCCATTGGGGCCGTTCACAGGGAGTCGGCCTGCCTTCAGGTCATTTCGTCTCCACACTACTCGGTGGTCTTGGGGTACCACTGGCTCCAGAAGCATAATCCGACTTTCGATTGGAGATCGGCCGAGATCCTCTCGTGGTCACCACAGTGTGGGGCTAGTTGCATCCATGGGCCTGTCAAGTTGTTGTGTACCTCCTCGGACTCTGTGTTGCCTCCTGAATACGAGGGGTACCGGGATGTATTCGATAAGGTGCCATAGATTTACAACCTGGTGCCGTTCCTCCTCGTGGCAGGGTCTATCCACTGTCGGTTGCGGAGAATGAGGCCATGGAGGAGTACGTGAAGGAGGCGCTTTCCCGTGGTCACATTCGCAAAATCCTCGTCCCCGGCAGGGGCTGGATTTTTCTTTGTGAAAAAGAAGGGCGGAGAGTTGAGGCCTTGCATCGACTATAGGGGCCTTAATCGCATCACGATCAAGAACGCATACCCGATACCCTTGATTTCCGAGTTGTTTGATCGCCTGAAAGGGGCCACGGTCTTTACCAAACTCGACCTGAGGGCGGCATATAACCTGGTAAGGATCAAGGCTGGTGATGAGTGGAGGACCGCGTTCAACACCAGGACCGGTCATTATGAATCCTTGGTTATGCCATTTGGGTTGTGCAATGCGCCCGCAGTTTTTCAGGAATTCATCAACGATGTTTTCCATGACCTGTTGCAGCAGTGTGTGGTGGTCTATTTGGATGACATATTGGTATATTCTGAATCCATGGATGCCCACATTCTGGATGTCAAGCGAGTGTTGCAACGGTTACGAGAGAACAAGCTGTTCGGTAAGCTTGAGAAATGCGAATTTCACCGGTCCCAGGTAACCTTCTTAGGTTACATCATTTCCGCGGAGGGGTTCTCCATGGACCCTGAGAAGGTTTCGGCTGTGTGATGCATTTGCCTATATGTCTCAGTCTAATTCTCCCTGCTTGCCCTGTGTAATTCTGTCCTGGCTAACAGGTTATTGACGTGCTAATGTCCCCTCACTATTTCTAAAGGTTAATTGATCTATTGTGTTGTGTGAAGGAGATCTGTGTTTAAGTGGCTTGTGTTAATTATTCTGATTGCTCCAGTGTGGTAATTATCTCTCTATATGCGGGGTCGAGCGGTCTAGTTAATGTATTCAGTACAACTAGTACTCAGCGTCCTTGATGTCATTGTCTAAAGAAAATGTGTTTTCAGACTCGGCTCCGACGTGTCTCCTATAATCATCTGTATGGAAGCCCCAGTGTGAGGGGGGCGGAGATTTGTCATTGTAACAGTTTTGGAAATGACATATAAGCTGTGTGTTATAACATTAAAGTCTGTCTTGTTCTAGCAGTAAGCCTGGACTAATGTGTGGCTTAATGGGCGATCTCAGGAATATTCCTCCTAGTGGAATATTGGGGTGATGTTCTTATGGAAGAAGGGAATCTTTGACGGGGATATCATACCGATACCGTCACAATTGGTGGCAGCAGTGGGATTTGAACCCACGCCTCCGAAGAGACTGGAGGAGAGGGAGTCGCAGCGGGTGTCCCAGATGCGGGCCGAGATGTTCGCCAAGGGCCCACCGGTGGCCCCTTACACCACCACCCAGTTCCTGATGATGAAGGACCACGTGGAGAGCCTGCAGGACATGAGCAAGCAGGAGCTGATCCGTGAGTACATGGAGCTGGAGGAGTGCATAAGCCGCATGGAGGAGGAGAACAACCACCTGAGGTCACAGCAGGCTGACCCCCCCAGGCTCCATGAACTGGAGATGGAGCTGGAGAAGCTCAAAGAGGAGAACTGGCGGCTGCGGAGGGAGCAGAGGGTGGCTGACCCTATGGGGCCCTGATTCCCCCCCCCCCCGAACTCTGAGCACCAGTGCTACAGCATTTCAACAAATATAACTTTTTCTTTTTATGAATCTCCTGTGACTGTCACTTCAGAGCCATAACCTGGCCCTCCCATAGCGGGACACCTAGATGGCGGCGCACAGACCCATTCACCGTCTTCACACTGACTTCTGGTGACTTTGCAGATCGCACAAAGACTTGGGGACTGACCGGCGTGTGATCTGACGACCCGGTGGCATACCTGAGTGTCAGGGACTTGGTAGGAGGCCGAGATGCTGGGAGGGCTCCCCTTGCGGCCGAGTGCAGCACACCACTGAAGGTGACACAGCAGGTGTGGTGCCCACAGAAGCACGGGTGCCTGGATGCTGAAGACAAACGTGCTTGAGAGGTCCGGGAGACAGAGACCAGTGGAGCAGCTGGAAGCTGAGCCAGGAGCCAGGAGCCAAGGATCATTATCCGGAAGACCGTCCGTAACCAGAAAGACCAGGGGTGAGCAGAGTCTTAGTACAGGAAGCAGGATTAACAGAGTCCAGTAAACAAGCCGGGGTCAGATGCAGGGAGCAGACAGAAGGAGGTCAGATGCAAGCCAAGGGTCGAGCCAGTGGATCAGGAAGAGCGGGTCAGAACTAGCCGGGTCGGTACACAGGAGATCAGATCAACAGGAAATTCAGGACACAGGAACACAGGGGGAGCTGAAGATAAACCAGCAAATGCAGATACTAACAGACTTCCTTATATAGGCCCATGTGACCTGCTGGTAGAGATACTGGGTCCTAAAGTCCCTCTCCTACCAGAGACACTGGGTCCTAAGGTCCTTCTCCTGCCAGAGATGCTGGGTCCTAAAGCCCTTCTCCTGCTGTTGGTTCCCTGACAGTGCTTTTGCCTATGCAGGTTTGCCAACCCTGCACCATTACGCACAGGGATGCGCTTATTTCCCTGACAGTGCCCCCTCCCAACGGGCAGCCTCCGGATGCCCATTTGCGCCCATTTTGCAGGATGACTGTTGCGAAATCTTTGTATAAGCCTAGGGGCATGCACATGACTCGCAGGTTCCCAAGAGCTCTCTTCTGCAGGGTATCCTTTCCACTTAATTAAAAACTGAATTGTCCTACCTCTCCGACGACAGTCAAGGATGGACTCCACTTCGAATTCAGTCTCGTCTCCAACCAGGACCGGAGGTGGGGGTATTTCTTCTCTCCCTGGAAAAGGACTGGAAATGACATGTTTAAGAAGTGCAACATGAAATACAGGGTGGATTTTATAAGATTCAGGCAAGGCAAGTTCGAAGGCAACTGGATTTATTTCCCGTTTTATTTCAAAAGGGCCAATAAACTTTGGTCCCAATTTTCGGGAAGGACAAGGCAGTTTGAGGTTTGCAGATGAGAGCCACACTTTGTCCCCCACCTTAAAGGCAGGGTTTCCTCTCTTCTTCTTGTCATACTGTCTCTTATATCCTTCTTGGGCTTTCCGCATTGTGTCCTGGAGAATCTTATAATTGGTTTGGATGGAATTTATTCTGTCCTGGACTGCTGGGACTGAAGATTCGGGAATGACATTGGGTAAAAATGAAGGGTGGTAGCCATAGTTCGCCCAAAAGGGTGATTGGTTGGTAGCCGTGTGCACTGAGTTGTTATATGCGAATTCCGCACAGGGCAATAATGAGATCCAATCGTCCTGAGAAAAGGAACAAAAACAACGCAGGTATTGCTCTAAGGTCTGGTTAGTCCTTTCTGTTTGGCCGTTACTCTGGGGATGGTAAGCTGTGGAAAAACATGTCTCAATTGATAGTGATTTGCAGAGGTTCCTCCAGAACCTAGAGGTGAATTGTACACCTCTATCTGACACAATGTTATCTGGTACTCCGTGCAGTCTGACTACTTCTTTAATGAAAATTTCTGCTGTGTCCATGGCAGAAGGTGTGCCCATCATTGGTAAGAAATGCGCCATCTTGGATAGCCGGTCTACTACTACTAGAATGGTTGTAAATTCTTCTGAAGGGGGTAAATCCACGATAAAGTCTACGGAAATGTTTTTCCAAGGTTGCTCTGGAACTGGCAGTGGTCTTAACAGGCCCCAGGATTTCATGTTGGACCCCTTATTCCTTTGGCATATTGTGCAGGAGTTGACATAGTCCTTACAATCGGCTCTCAGAGTGGGCCACCATAAAGACCGTTGGACCAGTTCGGTCGTTTTTCTGACCCCAAAGTGGCCGGCCAACTGATGATCGTGGAAAGTTTTTAGGACCTGAAGCCTGGCTTGCTGTGGGACAAAAATCCTGTCTTGATGCCAAAGGAGTCCCTCCCGGCTTCTGAGGGAAGAGATTTCTGTTTCCGTGCATTGAGTGGATGCTTGTTCAATTGAAGCCCTTAAATCAGGCTGGATCAAGAGGAAGTTTTGAGGGGACAAGATTGGACTAGGTGTGATCTCTTCAGGGGTATCAGGAAACATCCTGGACAAGGCATCGGCTTTTCCATTTTTAGACCCTGGGCGGAAGGTGATATGGAAATTGAATCGAGAAAAGAATAAAGCCCATCGAGCCTGCCGGGGTCTCAGTCGCTTGGCAGTGCGGAGATACTCCAAGTTCTTATGATCTGTAAAGATCAGAATAGGGTGGACGGCGCCCTCCAGGAGATATCTCCATTCCTCCAGGGCGGTCTTTATTGCCAATAGCTCTCGATCCCCTACATCGTAGTTCTTTTCAGGCTGGGTCATCTTGCGTGAAGAAAAAGCCACGGGATGAAGTAGGGCTTTGGGCCCTTGACGTTGGGAAAGAACTGCTCCTGTGGCTACTTCGGAGGCATCAACTTCCAGGACATAGGGCAGGGCAGGATCGGGATGCTGTAAGACAGGAGCAGAGGTAAAGAGGACTTTTAGTTGATCAAAGGCCGTTTGTGCTGCTTCGGACCACTGGAATCTGGTATGCTGACGTGTTATCTGGGTAATTGGTGCTACAATGGTAGAGAAGTCTCTTATAAATCTTCGGTAAAAATTTGCGAAGCCGATGAACCGCTGAACACCCTTTTTATCAGAAGGGGCTGGCCACTCAAGGATGGCTTTCACCTTCTGAGGATCCATGGCTATCCCATTGGTGGTGATAATCAGTCCGAGAAACTGGATTGTTGTCTTCTCGAAGTCGCATTTTTCGGCTTTTACATACAATCCGTGTACCCTGAGGATGCCCAATACCTTTTTTACATGTGTTCTGTGAAGCTCCAGAGTAGCTGAGAATATGAGGATATCGTCGAGGTAGACGATAATGAAGTGGTCTAGGTACTGCCGGAAGATATCGTTTATAAAATGTTGGAATGTGGCTGGGGCGTTGCATAATCCAAATGGCATCACTAAGTATTCAAAATGTCCGAACCTTGTTCTGAACGCTGTTTTCCACTC
Organism: Rana temporaria; assembly: GCF_905171775.1. Lineage (NCBI taxonomy): Eukaryota > Metazoa > Chordata > Amphibia > Anura > Ranidae > Rana > Rana temporaria. The sequence continues at coordinate 118,163,726 of NC_053496.1, forward strand.
ATCCCCCTCACGGATGCGGACAAGATTGTAAGCTCCACGTAGGTCTAGTTTAGTGAAGACATGAGCTGTACGGAACCTCTGGAAGAGTTCCGGGATGAGGGGGAGTGGGTAGCGATTTTTAAGAGTAATTCTATTAAATTCCCTGTAATCCACACATGGCCTCAAAGTTTTATCCTTCTTCTCAACAAAGAAAATGCCGGCACCGTCAGGAGAGGAGGAAGGGCGGATAAATCCCTTTTCAAGGTTTTCATCAATATACTGTCTCAAAGTTTCAAGTTCAGTCTCAGAGAGGGGAAAAATACGGCCAAAAGGAATCTCAGCCCCCGGTAACAACTCGATGGGGCAATCGTAGGGACGATGCGGGGGTAGGGTATCTGCTTTCTTCTTGTCGAATACATCCTGGAACTCCTGATAGGCTGCTGGTATATTGGGATCCACACTCGGTGTGGGTAGAACAGACATGCAACTGGAAGAGTTCTTGGTTTCAGGAATAAGACAATGCTGCCGGCAGTAGGGAGAGGTGAAGAAAACTTCCCTTTTGGACCAGTCAATCTGAGGGTTGTGCGCCTGTAGCCATGGAGTTCCCAAGATGACAGGGAATATAGGAGAGCTCAGGACATCAAAACGCAGAAATTCCTGGTGACCAGAATTGATGGAGGTAAAGATAGGTGCCGTTTCCTGGGTGACATGGCCGGAACTGGGCATTGAGCCGTCAGCCAGGTGGACAGTCAGTCTTTGGCTCTTGTGGTGGAGAGGAATAGCGAGTCTCTTAGCCAGTGTCAGATCCAAAAAGCAACTACATGCCCCGGAATCCAGTATTGCTTGGAGATGAACTTCTTTTCCTGCTATCAGTAACGTGACAGGAAGAGTGATGTGAGTCGAGGAGGACCTGAGCACCTGACAGTTGACCGGGGTGCGGAAGACCGATTTCCTGGGTCTTATGGGACAAAAGGTTATATAATGATCGGTTCCCCCGCAGTAAAAGCAAAGGTTCGCCTGTCGGCGACGAAGTCTCTCCCCTGCGGTTAATGCTGGATGGGCCAGGCCAAGCTGCATAGAACTAGATGTGGGCGGAGCTTCGAGCAGTTGGGGGGTTTTGATGCGTTCCGACCGGCGCTCACGTAAGCGTCTGTCTAGTTGAATAGTCAGTAGGATTAGACCCTCTAGGGTTGAAGGGTTCTCGACTCTAGACAGTTCATCCTTAAGGGATTCAGACAGTCCCAGTCGATACTGATAACGTAACGCTGCCTCGTTCCATCCTGAGTCTGAGGTCCAGATACAGAATTGCACTGTGTAATCTTCCACAGGACGCTGACCCTGCCGTAGGGCATGTAGAGCAGCTTCAGCAGTGGCCGCCCGCAGGGGATCGTCATATAACTGGGCCATTGATTTAAAGAACTGGTTCACAGAATTGATGAGGGGACTCTTCTGCTCCAGTAAGCCATGAGCCCATACTTGGGGCTCACCAGTCAGTAAGGAAATAATGAATCCCACTTTCACTGTTTCAGAGGAAAAAGTCCGTGGTTGCAGAGCCAGGTACAGGTAACATGCGTTTTTAAAGGATCTGAATTTCTTCCGATCACCGGAGAAGCGTTCAGGTGTTGGCACTCGTGGTTCCGGAGGGGGCATCACCACGGCAGGAGTGGTTAACAAGGAACTAGTAAAAGGTGACCCTTGACCTGCGGAAGAAGGTGTCGCAGGTAGGTGCTGCAATCGGCCCTCTAATTGGCGGTACTCTTTCTGGAGTTCTTGGATGACCTGGGTGAGGGCCGTGATCTGTAGGCTGGCGGCTTCCAGCGGGGAGACGCCTCTGTCGGCCTCTGACATGGCTGGTTTATACTGTCAGGGACTTGGTAGGAGGCCGAGATGCTGGGAGGGCTCCCCTTGCGGCCGAGTGCAGCACACCACTGAAGGTGACACAGCAGGTGTGGTGCCCACAGAAGCACGGGTGCCTGGATGCTGAAGACAAACGTGCTTGAGAGGTCCGGGAGACAGAGACCAGTGGAGCAGCTGGAAGCTGAGCCAGGAGCCAGGAGCCAAGGATCATTCACCGGAAGACCGTCCGTAACCAGAAAGACCAGGGGTGAGCAGAGTCTTAGTACAGGAAGCAGGATTAACAGAGTCCAGTAAACAAGCCGGGGTCAGATGCAGGGAGCAGACAGAAGGAGGTCAGATGCAAGCCAAGGGTCGAGCCAGTGGATCAGGAAGAGCGGGTCAGAACTAGCCGGGTCGGTACACAGGAGATCAGATCAACAGGAAATTCAGGACACAGGAACACAGGGGGAGCTGAAGATAAACCAGCAAATGCAGATACTAACAGACTTCCTTATATAGGCCCATGTGACCTGCTGGTAGAGATACTGGGTCCTAAAGTCCCTCTCCTACCAGAGACACTGGGTCCTAAGGTCCTTCTCCTGCCAGAGATGCTGGGTCCTAAAGCCCTTCTCCTGCTGTTGGTTCCCTGACAGTGCTTTTGCCTATGCAGGTTTGCCAACCCTGCACCATTACGCACAGGGATGCGCCTATTTCCCTGACACTGAGTCTGAAGCAGTTGCCAAGGGAGGTCAGTCACGCCAAACGGAGTTAACCTCGGACTAAAAGCTCTAAACCCGTCAACCCTACTGGACCAGGGAAGGTCCAACCGGGTTTGCCGTAGCAGGGAGAAAAAGGGGGGCCATTGTGATGCATTTGCCTATATGTCTCAGTCTAATTCTCCCTGCTTGCCCTGTGTAATTCTGTCCTGGCTAACAGGTTATTGACGTGCTAATGTCCCCTCACTATTTCTAAAGGTTAATTGATCTATTGTGTTGTGTGAAGGAGATCTGTGTTTAAGTGGCTTGTGTTAATTATTCTGATTGCTCCAGTGTGGTAATTATCTCTCTATATGCGGGGTCGAGCGGTCTAGTTAATGTATTCAGTACAACTAGTACTCAGCGTCCTTGATGTCATTGTCTAAAGAAAATGTGTTTTCAGACTCGGCTCCGACGTGTCTCCTATAATCATCTGTATGGAAGCCCCAGTGTAAGGGGGGCGGAGATTTGTCATTGTAACAGTTTTGGAAATGACATATAAGCTGTGTGTTATAACATTAAAGTCTGTCTTGTTCTAGCAGTAAGCCTGGACTAATGTGTGGCTTAATGGGCGATCTCAGGAATATTCCTCCTAGTGGAATATTGGGGTGATGTTCTTATGGGGATATCATACCGATACCGTCACAGGCTTTCTTACAGTGGCCCCAGCCCAGTGGTCTTTGTTCCCTGCAGCGCTTTTTGGGCTTCGCCAATTATTATCGGAAGTTCATCAGGGACTTCTCCATGCTGGCCAAGCCTCTCACGGATCTGACCAGGAAGGGCAGTAATTCCCAGGTCTGGCCGGCCGAGGCCATCCGGGCTTTTGAGGCTCTAAAATCTGCCTTTGTGTCGGCTCCAATACTGTCTCATCCCAACCCTGGGTTGCCCTTTGTTCTCGAGGTGGACGCGTCTGAGACGGGAGTAGGCACCCTTCTGTCTCAGCGTCGGACACCAGAGGGTCCTCTGCTTCCCTGTGGGTTTTACTCCCAGAAACTGTCTCCCGCGGAGTGCAACTACCAGATTGGTGACAGAGAGTTGTTGGCCATCGTGCAGGCTCTCAAAGAGTGGAGGCATTTGCTCGAGGGTTCGGTGGTTCCGGTTCTCATCCTGACGGACCACAAGAATCTGACTTACCTTTCTGAGGCCGAGATTGACACCCCGTCAGGCCAGATGGGCTCTGTTCCTGTCATGTTTTAATTATGTGGTCTCCTACCTACCCGGTTCCAAGAACGTCAGGGCGGATGCCTTATCACGTCAATACTCCGAGCTGTCCAGGGAGGAATCGATACCGACTTCAGTCATACCTCCTAATCAGATCCTGGCCGCCATTCGCACCAGCCTGACCTCTCCCCTTGGAGAGCAGATTTTGGCGGCCCAATCTGGTGCTCCCTCTGGGAGACCCAATGGCAGATGTTTTGTGCCTGAGGAGTTGCGCACTCGGTTGTTGCGAACCTACCATAACTCCAAGACCGCGGGGCATCCTGGAAAGAATCAGCTGTCCTGGGCTGTTTCACGTTTGTTCTGGTGGCCTTCTCTACATTCTGACATCGCCGCATTTGTAGCGGCATGCTCTGTTTGTGCCCAGAGTAAATCCCCTCGGCACCTTCCGTTGGGCCTTCTGCAACCCATCGCCACTGGGGAGCGCCCATGGTCACACCTTGGGATGGACTTCATTGTGGACCTTCCTGCATCCCGAGGCCATAGGTCATTCTCATGATTGTGGATCGGTTTTCCAAAATGTGCCACTGTGTTCCTCTCAAGAAATTACCCTCTGCACAAGAGTTGGCCACGGTTTTCGCCAGGGAGGTCTTCCGGTTGCACGGTTTGCCCAAGGAGATAGTGTCGGATCGGGGAAGTCAGTTTGTGTCCAGGTTCTGGCGCGCCTTTTGCTCCCAGTTGTGCAGTCGTGCGATGTGGCTCCCAAACGAAATTGACGTCCTTTTTTTCCCACAAATAGAGCTTTCGTTTGGTGGTATGTGATCATTTCTGCGGTTTTTATTTTTTGCGCTATAAACAAAAAAAGACTGACAATTTAGGAAAAAAAACACAATGTTCTTTACTTTTTGCTATAATAAATATCTAATATATAATTAAAAAAAAATCTCAGTTTAGGCCGATATGTATTCTTCTACATATTTTTAGTAAAACAAAGTGCATGAAGCGTATAGTGATTGGTTTGCGCAAAAGTTATAGCGCCTACAAAATAGGGGATAGATTTATGACATTTCTTTCTATAATTTTTTTTTTTTACTAGTAATGCCGGTTTTCTGCAATTTTTGTCAGGACTGCGATATTGCGGCAGACAGTTCGGACACTTTTTACACTATTTTGGGACCATTCACATTTATACAGTGAACAGTGAAAAATATGCATATATAAATGTGACTGGCAGGGAAGGGGTTAACACTATGAGGCGGTCAAGGGGTTAAATGTGTTCCCTAGGGGGTAGAGGACTGACTGGGGGAGGTGTCCGATCGGTGTCCCTAGGACACCTCTTTGTTTACACACAGAGATCCACGTACCTGACTCTGTAACTGCCGATCGCGGGTACCTGGAGGACATTGCGGCCGCCAGGCGCGCACTTCAGCACCCTGGCGGCCGCGAGGCCCGAAGACATCATATGATGTTCACCCAGGATGGCAGAGCCACTTTGTGGACGTCATTTGAAGTGGTTAAAAAACTCACTAAAAACACACCTCCTCATTGAAATGAGTGATAAAAATTCACAATGCATTTTTGGTGCATTTTTTGAGCCACATATCCAAATTTCATGCATGCTGGGAGTCAGAAATTCAGAAAATGCATCAAAAATGTACTGAAAAAAAACTCTAAAAATATTGTAAATAAGCATGTGCATTTTGACAAAAAAATTTCACCAGAAAGAGCCATAAATCGTTAAAAAAAAATCCAGTGCTATCTGTGCTTCGTTAGGAAAATTTAACATTTTCTCTTTCATTTAAATTTCTCTTTCATTTAATTTAAAATTGTCTTGTGCAGGTGTTCTTAACGGGGGGAGGGGTGGAATCCAAATGATGGGATTCTCTAAATAGCTAATACAAATGTCGTTAGACTACATTATTAACTACCATCTTTGGATGTCCAGCTCCTCCATGAAAAATTAAAAGTTTTAATATATGGACACTTACCTGTCCAGGGAGCCCGTGATGTTGGCACTTCGGATCGGTTGTCGGGTGCAGCGTCGCCATTCCTGGTAAGAAAACCCTACTGCGCATACGCGAAGTCCGGCGGCGAAGGAAGGAGGAGGGGGCCAAACTTTCGAGAGACCGGGGAAAAGTACCTGTCAAAAATGGGTACCTGTTCCCCCCTCCCCCCAAAAGATGCCAAATGTGGCACTGGAGGGGGGGGGGGACAGATAAGCTTTTGAGTGGAACTCCACTTTAATGACCTTAGCCCAGAATTTCTTTATATTATGAACCCTTTCTCATTTACTATATGATCCATGAGTGTCAGGCCTTGTACACACGACCGAACATGTCTGCTGAAACTGGTCCGCGGACCAGTTTCCGCGGACATGTCCAACCGTGTGTAGGGCCTACCGGACAGTTTTCCGGCCTAGCGGACAGGTTTGCAGCGGACAAAAGTTTCTTAGCTTGCAGCGGACCGAAATCCCCCGCATGTGTCGAAGTGATTCGTCGCATGTGTGGAAGCATTGAACTTCCTGGTTCGCGCACGTCGCCGCGTCATCGTCGCCGCCACGTCGCCGCAACACGTCACAGCGTTTTCTGTCTGCAGGGAATTTGGTCTGATGGTGTGTACACACATCAGACCAAAACCTCCCAGCAGACATGTCCGATGAAAACGGTCCACGGACTGTTTTCATCGGACATGTCTGGTCGTGTGTACAAGGCCTTAGCGATTCAGCAAAATATGTTTTTATGCATTTCCTAAAAGACTTCACTGAGTAACATTTAAGAAAACAACATTTAAACCTGTGTGGCTTATTTAAAATCTTATTAAACCCTTTTACTGCTAGAGCCGTTTTTGATTTTTTTTGCACGTATGTTTAAAAAAAAAATTTTTGCCTGAAGATTACGGTACATAAAACTTCTATAACATTATATATTTTATGAAAGCAGACATCTTAGAGTAAAATATTGTGACAATTTTTTAATTTGTTAGCACAATTGTTTATGAAATGCAAAAATTTTAAATATCGTATACACTAGTTATTTTTAAGGCACACAAACATAACTTATTACCCATTTATTGGTAAGATATTAAAGATGAGGTTATGCCGATTATGTAGATACCCTTAAAATTGCCTGCGCCCAATGTAATGTAAAAAATAATTGTGTGTGACCGTGCAATGGTAATAAACTTTGGTACCCTATATTTTCCATAGGCAATGCTTTTAAAAGCCTCTACAGGTTTACAGAGTTAACTCTGCATAATGGGAATTTTTGTGCGCAAGTGCCCTTGACACATGCATTTACATTTATACGTGCATGTACTGGGTCTGCCAATGGGCATGTAGAGCCCAGGAAACAAGGTGGGGATGTGCTGGGGGAACCAGGTATGCAATCCAGCCCCTGCACAGTTGATGGATCACACATACTCTAGACAGCTGCAATCACCAGGACTGTGTGTAAAACCCGCTACTGCCACATCCATACTACATACATATTGTATAAAAGAGTAAATGATTGTGAGGAATGTAATAAGAAATGTAAGAGAGCAATTAGGGCAATTAAAATTGATTATGAGAAATATGTTGCTACAGAAAGCTAGAAAAACCTGAAAAAATTCTACAAATATATCAACAGTATACAGGTAAGGAAAGAACATGTACTTTATGTCTGATGAAAGATGAATATGAGCATTTGGTCACAAATGACAGGGATAAGGCGTGTTAAATACATTTTTCATCTTCAGTTCATACAAACAAAGAAGTTTAATTTTTTAATGGTTGATATAGTAATGCTCATACCAATGTAGGGAAAGCAACCTTGTGGTTGTCAAAAATCGGGGCTCAAAACAGACTTAAAAGCTAAATTTGAAACACAACACCAGGACTTACACATACAGTAGCTTACACTTGTGAGTCCTCAGGGAGCTTAGCTCAATGATAACCAAACTGCTATTCCTGATTTTTAAACACTCCTTACTGATGGAATTGTACTGACTGATTAGGTTAGAGCAAATAATTGTTCCAATGTTTAAAAAAAGGATGTATAGCAGGAAGCTACAGACCAGTCAGCCTAACATCAATAGTATGTAAAGTGTTTGAGGGAATGCTTAGGGGCTTCATTGAATAATTTGTCAGAGAAATTAGTATTATAAGTAACAACCAACAGGGATATATTAAATACGTCTCTTGTCAAACTAAACTCTAGACATTCTATGAGAAAGTAAGCAGTAGATTTATCTGGAAAATGCAAAAAGGCAAAAACGTTTGATACTGCACCCGACCAGTCCTAATTTAAGCTCAATTTCAGATTAAACTCTTTTACGCTCTTTTGGCCATACAGTGCTTTGAACAATTATTTGCCCCCTTCCTGATTTTTTATTTTGTGAAAAAGTAGTTGTCTCCTCCATGCTAAATCATGAATGAACTGTGATTAACCACATTTTTTGGAAAGCTGAGTTAAATTTCACTTGCCAACCCAAGCCTGATTACTGCCAGACCTGTTGATTCAAGTAATCACTTAAATAGAATCACGTAAACAGTGGTGAACCCTCCCAGGAGTGACCAGCCTACAAAAATTACTCCATGAGCACAACGACCACTCATCCATGAGGTCATAGAAGTACCCAGAACAACATCTAAAGAACTGCAGGCCTCACTTGCCTCGGTTAAAGTCAGTGTTTATGATTCAAAAAAATAAAGACTGGGAAAAAAATGGCATACGTGGGAGAGCACAATCCACTGCTGACCAAAAAGAACACAAAGTCTCGTCCCACTTTTGCCAAAAAACATCTTGATTATCCCCAAGATTGTTGGGCAAATATTCTGTGGACTGATGAGACAAAATTAGAATTTTACTTTTTGGAAGGACCTGGACAACTTGCCAAAATTGATGGAACCATGAATTCTGCACTCTACCAGAAAATCCTGAAGGAGAATGTCTGGCCATCAGTTTGTGACCTCAAGCTCACTTGGGTTATGCAGGAGGACAATGATCCAAAACACACCAGCAAATCCAACTCTGAATGGTTTAAAAAAAATCAAAATAAAGGTTTTGGAGTGGCCTAGTCAAGGTCTGGACTTAAATTCCGATTGAGATGCTGTGGCATGACCCTTAAGAGGCCATTCATGCTCAAACCCTCCAATGTGGCTGACTTAAAACAATTCTGCAAAGCAGAGTGGGCCAAAATTCTTCCACAGCAATGTGAAAGAGTCATTGTCAGTTATTGCAAATGCTTGATTGCAGTTGTTTTCGCCAAGGGTGGCACAACCAGTTATTAGGTTTAGGGGGCAATTACTTTTCACAGCACTGTGAGGGTCACAGAATCAGTGGACAGAGGGCTAAAGCTAAGACTGATGTCACAGAGCCGCTCCAGACTCTGGAGAGATCCCTACGATGTTGAGATCCATCCAGATGCCTTACAGGAAGCTGGGTCAGCCTGTCAGCACACCTTTGAGAGCCTGCGCCAGCCGCACTCTCCCTCTCCACTGCCTGACATGCTGTAGGGGAAGGGCACAAAGTGGAACCGAGAAATGAGCAATCTGTAACAATATCGCTCAGTTTTCTGGCTTAGAGCCGGCGGAGGACAGCTGCAGTATCAGATTGACCCTGCAGCAGGTAGGTAAGCATTAGTGTTTATTTTTTTAAATTCTGGCACTTCATATTTAACTTTAATCTTAGGTCCCTGGCCAGTAGCTTTTTATTTTTATTATTGTAATATATATTTTTTTTTAACATTTTTAGGAACCCCATTCAGGAGCATTGGTGCAATATCAGCAGGGGCCTGGCACACTCCCTGCGCATGCCTATGTCCCTGGTGAGGGCATGCAGTCACAATTTGAGGTTGGAGGAAAGAAGTTTTTTTCTGAAATTGTGTAAAGGGCACTTCATGGTTTGCGCAACAAAAATGTGGCACTCTGTAACGATGTAATAATTCAGTCATAGTATCAGCTATGGAATTATTGACCTGATGTTTAATGAGTCATCTACAACTAATGTAATATTTGGCTAATTGGCAGCTAAATGATACTAAGGAGGCAGCACCCATTCCTTTATTGAACATTATAATTATTTTTGCTAAATAGGTTTCTCTATAACATGAATTGGAGAAAATCAAACTGGTTTTTCAAGGGATTCAACTTCCCCTTTACAAACAGGAAACAACTTGGGTATAAAAGCAACAGGTTCAACTGATTCACAACAGAATTTACTATTCCTTTGAAGTAATTTTGAACTTACTTGCTAACACCAGCCAACAGCAATGTCTTCAACTAAAGGTGGACCCCATGGACATCATGGACATCATGGGCATCATGGACACCATGATCAGAAATCCCAGGACCGTAAGTAGCATTTTATGCTTATATAATCTTTCAAATATTGGGAAAACTGACTGACCTTACCCTGTTTTGGTGTCTACAACATTGATGTGTTAATATAAATCCACAAGTTCTATGTTACCAGTATAAAAGAATAACTTATTTTTTTAGTATAAGGGATAACTTGTTAGTTTAAGTATAATTCATTAAAAACCTAAATTACCATGTCTGTTTCATAGAAATGTTACTTCAAACTGTTCAGCTATCTTATGTACGAATACATTTTAATCAATCACTATCAGCAAGCACATTATTTTCTCCGATAATTTTTTAGTGCTGTTCTTTTGTGCCATACAAATATGCTGCTGTAAGTCTGAGAAACCGTAAGAGATTAAAGATATAGAAATATTTGCTACTAGACAATTTTTTTTCAAATTCAGCGTTAGTGTTTTATTTTCTAATTGATCTTTAAACCTTTATATATTATCATTCACAGTAGTGATCTAAGGGCTAACAAATACATGGAATTATTTATAATGTCTCTATTTTTCCTTTTCAGCATGCAAACCAGTGCAGCAATGTCAAGACCAAACACCAAAGTGCCCACCACCTGGTGAGTCAGTAAACATCAAAAATCATTTAAAAAATTAAATTTTTAAGTATTTAGCTGGAATAAATTGCCATTAGGTTATTTTGTGAAAATAATTTTGTAGAACACATTAGTAGTAAATTATTTCCACTGCAATTAAGGCAACATTTAATTATGTGGGCAGCCACTGCTTACTAATTGTAAAGTATTACTAAAGGCAAAACATTTTTAGATTTGGATAGAGTGGTGAGGGCGTAAAAACGTTGTCAGGATTTTATTACAGTCTGTGTCCTCATTATTATAGAGAATCACTCTCTATAATTATCCTGATCACTAATGTCCCTGGGATTAAAACTGAGGGTAGATCCAAATTTGTGAATTGCCTTCAATACAGGAAAAGAGGGGACCTTTTTCAATAGGGGGGGATACTTGTTTGTATGCCATCTGTCTAGAAGTGGATTTCCTTCACAATAGAAAGATATTCTTTCACTTACTGTTGAGTTTACAGGAAAGGAAGTAAACCTTCCTAAAAAGATTAAGATGGAAAAAAAGGCATTACAATTTAGGTCTTAAGCCCCATACACACTATCAGTTTTCCTGCAGGTTTTTCTCTTCAGGTTTACCAAAACCATGTAGTGCAAGGGCCTGCCTGATTGCATACAAATTGAAACTCTTAAGGTTTGACCTCAAATTAGATGATTTTGGTAAACCTGAAGAGAAAAACCTGCAGGAAAACTGATAGTGTGTATGGGGCTTTAGTATCTGGAGAATCACAGGCCTGGACAAGTATATAGTACAAGAGTCCAATCATGTCCGCCTAGGCTCTTGCTCTCATACCTCCCAACTTTCTGAGATAGAAATGAGGGACACCTATTAGAAAAAGTATGTAAGAATAGGACACCCCCCTGCCATGCTCCCCTTAAAGGAGAATTGTACAAAAAATGATAAGTTAAACCTAATAGTGTTTTTTACTATTCCTATATATCGGTTGTTGGAATTTACAAACACAGCAATTTAGAAATTGGATGAAAGGTTTTGCACTGGGAAACACTTTTTGATAGATAAGTAGTGCATTTTATATACAACTCTATAGATCAGACCAAAATGAGGAGGAAAGAGGGACTTTTCCGAATGAGGGACAGTCCATTGAAATCACGAACAGTTGGGCGCTATGTAGATCAGTGGCTAACTAGGTAAAAAAGCCAGGATTGGCATGGCTACTGCGGGTCAGCATGCACCTTTTTAAAACATGCCAGCTAGCCTTTTGGCCTAACTTAAATATTAAAGTGTACATACATTCAAAACTGACAATTCAGTTTTGGATGGACCACAGTAGATAGAAGGATCAGGTGGGTTTGTCATTCTCTTTAAAATACTGTAACAAGGTGCCACAGCGGAATCTCCAGCATTGCCTCTCAGCTCTGACATCTGTAATGCTCCGTACACAAAAGAAAACCGTGTATTTTTTTCTGACGGAATGTTGGCTCAAACTTGTGTTGTATACACACGGTCACACAAATCTTGTCTGAAATTCCTACCGTCAAGAACGCAGTGAGGTACAAGACGTACGACGAGCCTGAGATCAATGAAGTTCAATAGGCAGTTCGGCTCTTCTGCTTGATTCTGAGCATGTGTGTTTTTTTGCGCGTCGGAAATTGCATACAGACGAGCGGAATTTCCGACAAGAACTTTTTCCGTCAGAAAAATAGAGGACCTGCTCTCAATCTTTTGCTGACAGAAAATGTTGGATGGAGCATACACACGGTCGGAATATCCGGCCAAAAGCTCACATCCAACTTTTTTTTACTGAAAATCCTATCGTGTGTACAGGGCATAAAGCAAAAAAAGGTGTCACACTTTTTTTGTTCAATTTCCATGATTTTAAATATATTAAATATAATGCAGCTACAAGAATGTGATCATCATGTAATGGGTTCAATCATGTAATGGGTTAAACTGTAAGCTAAACACATTGTTTTTCTAGTTTTGTTAGCTTTGGACAGAGTGGGAAAGAATCAGAATTCCTCTCAGGTTTTATTGCTAGTCCATTAGAGAATTACCCTCACTTCCTGTCCTACTGAAAGTGTTTTAACTTTTATCCAGACAGGAAGTGAGGGGAAATCTGCAAAAGAGACAGTCAGAAAAAAACACTCTTCCCCTGCTATACTAAAAAAATATATCTATATATTTATGTTTGTGTTGATGTCCCAGATTGCAGTAAAAACTTGACAGACGTTATAACCCTTTCTAAAAATGTTGCTTTAACATGTTCAGGTACAGTATATTATGTAAGAATATGTTTTTAATCAATCACCACCAGAGATCAAAGATATACAAATATTTGCTACCAGGCACTTTTCTCAAATTCAGCTTTTGTGTTTACTTTTTGAATTGTTCTTTTAATTTTATATATATTATTATTACTAACAGTGGTGATCTAAGGGCTAAAAAACACATGGCATCATTAATAATGTCCCTACTTTTCTTTTTCAGTGCAACAATGTCAGGACCAAGCACCAAAGTGCCATAAGGCTGGTGAGTCAGTAAACATCAGCAATCATTTACAGATGTCATTATTATGTATTGAGCTGGAATTTATTGCCATTATCCAGACCGGAAGTGAGGGAAAATCTGCAATAGAGATACAGACAGAAGAAAAAAATTATATTTTTTTATTTTTGTCTGTGTTGATGTCCCAGATTTGTCCTTGCATCCCTCTAGTAAAATGTCCCAGATTGCAGTAAAAACCTGACAAAAGTTCTAACTCTTTCTTACTCTAATCTAAAACAAACACAGAGGGCCAGATTCACATACATTTGCGGCGGCGTAAAGTATGTCATTTAGGTTACACCGCCGCAAGTTTTCAGCGCAAGTGCTTGATTCAACAAGCACTTGCCTGTAAACTTGCGGCGGCGTAGTGTAAAGCCGTCCGTTGCAAGCCCGCCTAATTCAAATGGGGCGTGTATCATTTAAATTAGGTGCGTTCCCGCGCCGAACGTACTGCGCATGCTCCGTTTTGAAATTTCCCGTTGTGCTTTGCGCGAAATGACGTTGCACCAACGTAATTTTTTGAACGGCGACGTGCGTTACGTCCTTTCCTATTCCCGGACGTCTTACGCAAAAAAAAAATTTTAAATTCGACGCGGGAACGGCGGCCATACTTTAACATGGCCTGTCTATTTTTACACCACCTAAATAGCAATCGCAACTTTACGACGGGAAAAGCCGACTAGCGACGACGTAAGAGAATGCGGCGGCCGCGCATACCTTCGTGGATCGCCGTAAACAGCTAATTAGCATACCCAACGCGGAAAACGACGCAAACTCCACCCAGCGGGCGCCAAAGTATTGCATCCTAAGATCCGAAGGTGTACGAAGCCGTACGCCTGTCGGATCTTAGCCAAATGCCGTCGTATCTTTGTTTGAGAATTCAAAATAAAGATACGACGCGGCAAATTTGAAAGTACGCCGAGTATCAGCAGATACTCCAGCGTACTTTTTCTGTGAATCTGGCACAGAATATTTTGCCAGGACATACACTATAAAGTGAACCTGTAAATGTGGGAATTACGGTAGTGGTCATTGCTAACTTGTTTTTAAAATATACAGGCTCCATCCTGATGCTATCTTCTCTATTTCGTGAGTCACTGACCCAGAACAAGCATGCAGCCAATAGTTACATGGTTAAAGTCCCATCCTGCTACTGTGTAGTAAATACAGAATCCTTGCTGCAATACTTCTGTGCCCACCTATAGGCATCACCTGAAATTCTGTGGGTTTATATTTTTCCCCCTTCTATCACTTCTTGGCCCACCTCCCAGTTTGCTTCCCTATATAACACATGCTCAATGCATAAGCAACTTCCCAGTTTTCTGAGCTTATGTTTGCCTACTATTAGGTGTATTCAGTGCCTGACTTCCTGTGCCCTGGGAAGGGACCTCAGCTTGTTTCCCGGACTCTCTTCTGTCGTTGTACTCTGCTTAATGTAGTGGTCTCCACATCTCAGCTGGGCATACCGAAGGGCTGCAAACAGGTTTTATCTTTCTGCAAGTCCATCCCCATTCCCCATCATCAGAGGCCCTGGTGAAGAAGCAGGCTGGGGTTTAGACTCCGCACCACAGAAACCTGACAAATCTCTTTAGTTGCCTGGAACTGGGCTTTAGAATTATAGGGCCATTTACTCCAAATTACATACAGCTGTTTCAGGCTTGTTGGCCATCACCAGTTCAATGTATGGAAACCATGGCTTCTGTTATTCAGGGCTTGAGGATCAATGAGACAGTATAACTAGACTGGTTATAGTGTTGTATTGGAGTATATTTAGGGATGCCATACTAATTTATGGTGTACGGGCTGTAGTAAAAACAGGCAAAATTTGACATCTATATAATTATTTCTGTAAGACAACAAAAGTGACTAGGGAATACCAGGTTTTCCTCTTAAGTCACAATGTGGGGAAGTGTAAATATTTTATGTGGTCAGTTAAGAAAACAAATGAATAACACGTATTCATAATATCATTTTTTGTTTGCACAGATCCATGCGCCCCCTGCCCTCCTGAGCCATGCCAGACCCAACAACAAGGATGTAAAAAATAAAATCGACATGAAAGACTCAAATGAAGCAATACCAAGCACACGAGTGATTAAAAATGTAATGTTGTCTGTGTCTTGATGTTCTGTGTAAGTCTGCATATTCAATAAACTTAGCAAAAAACATAAAAAAAAGCTTTTGGAAATTATTTCCTAACCTTGGCAATGTTACCCTGTACTAAGATGGTGGATGTACGATACTTGTATTGGGGTCTGGAATGGTAATTTGGCAATTCTAAAATGTGATGGAAAGAATAAACAGACCTACGTAAAGTTTGGGATGCTTAGATTAGGATATTTAGTCCAAAAGTCTTCTGAATAAAAAAAGGCACACGTTTCGTATTGTTTTTCCCAGGGCCAACCATTATAAACAATGGGGCCCTATACAGCCTGTCTGACAGGCTCCTCTTCCCAGTGTCTCCCCATGCACCCCCCACTTCCCCATTATCCTGCATCCCCCAGCACCTGACATTCTGCAAACACTGCATCCCCCACTACCCTTCATTCTGCACCCCCTGTATTCTCTACTATCCCAAATTTGCACCCACTACTACCTCGCTGCACCACCTGCATCCCCTACTATTTTCTCTTTACGCTCATAAAACCTCAATCTGTACCCCCTGCATGCCACTCTGTTGTGCTGCATCCCCCATTATTCCACACTCTGTAACCATTGCAACCCCCATTACCTTTATTCTATATTCCCAACCAATTCCCATTTTGCACCCCCATTACACCTCACTCTGCACCCACAGCATCCCCTTGACACATTTACAGCTACAAACTTCCTGCACCGAGAGCTTCACATGGACATGCCCCACTGCCTAATGTAAGAGATTCTGCGAATTGTAGTCTAAGTAGGATGTGGAGTAGAGAGAGGGGGACCAGAGAATGGGAAGATAATAAAGACAGCAGGCACCATCAGTTCAGCACAGGGGCTCGGTATGGGAGGGCTGCCTATGACCCTTTAATCAGCAGCCCAGGCTGTTCTCAAAATTAATTAACATGCAAGCACATAAGGAGTTGCAACTGCCTTTTATACCCAGTTTAGTTCTCCTACCCTTAACCACTTAAGCCCCGGACCTTTAGGCAGCTAAATGCCCAGGCCAGGTTTTGCGATTCGGCACTGCGTCACTTTAACAGACAATTGCGCGGTCGTGCGACGTGGCTCCCAAACAAAATTGGCGTCCTTTTTTCCCCACAAATAGAGCTTTCTTTTGGTGGTATTTGATCTCCTCTGCGGTTTTTATTTTTTGCGCTATAGACAAAAAAAACACGAAAATTTTGAAAAAAATGCAATATTTTTTACTTTTTTCTGTAATAAATATCCCCCAAAAACATATATAAAAAAAAAAATTTCCTCAGTTTAGGCCGATACGTATTCTTCTACCTATTTTTGGTAAAAAAAAATCGCAATAAGCGTTTATCGATTGGTTTGCGCAAAATTTATAGCGTTTACAAAATAGGGGATATTTTTATTGCTTTTTTATAATTTTTTTTTTTTTTTACTACTAATAGCGGCGATCAGCGATTTTTTTCGTGACTGCGACATTATGGTGGACACTTCGGACAATTTTGACACATTTTTGGGACCATTGTCATTTTCACAGCAAAAAATGCATTTAAATTGCATTCTTTATTGTGAAAATGACAGTTGCAGTTTGGGAGTTAACCACAGGGGGCGCTGAACGTGTTAGGCTTCACCTAGTGTGTGTTTACAACAGTAGGGGGGTGTGGTTGTAGGTCTGACGTCATCGATTGTGTCTCCCCTATAAAGGGGATGACACGATCGATGCGCCGCCACAGTGAAGCATGGGGAAGCCGTGTTTACATACGGCTCTCTCCGTTCTTCAGCTCCGGGGAGCGATCGCGACGGAGCGGCTATAAACGAATAGCCGCGCCGTCGTCCCGGATCGCTCCCCGAGGGAACCCGACCGCCGCATGTAGCGGGGGGGGGGTCCCGATCGGACCCCCGACCCGCGGAAAGGCAAGGACGTACCTGTACGCCCATTTGCCTGTACCTGCCATTCTGTGGACGTACATATACATGCGGCGGTCGGGAAGTGGTTAAATATACATTAGTACCTTGGATTACAAGCTTAACCACTTAAGCCCCGGACCAAAATGCTGCCTAAAGACCCAAGGTGTTTTTACAGTTCGGGACTGCGTCGCTTTAACAGACAATTGCGCGGTCATGCGACGTGGCCCCCAAACAAAATTGGCGTCCTTTTTTTCCCCACAAATAGAACTTTCTTTTGGTGGTATTTGATCACCTCTGCGGTTTTTATTTTTTGCGCTATAAACAAAAATAAAGCGACAATTTTGAAAAAAAATTAATATTTTTTACTTTTTGTTATAATAAATATCCCCCAAAAACATATATAAAAATATTTTTTTCCCTCAGTTTAGGCCGATACGTATTCTTCGACCTATTTTTAGTAAAAAAAATCGCAATAAGCGTTTAGCGATTGGTTTGCGCAAAATTTATAGCGTTTACAAAATAGGGGATAGTTTTATTGCATTTTTATTAATTATTTTTTTTTTACTACTAATGGCGGCGATCAGCGATTTTTTTCGTGACTGCGACATTATGGCGGACACTTCGGACAATTTTGACACATTTTTGGGACCATTGTCATTTTCACAGCAAAAAATGCATTTAAATTGCATTCTTTATTGTGAAAATGACAGTTGCAGTTTGGGAGTTAACCACAGGGGGCGCTGTAGGAGTTAGGGTGCACCTAGTGTGTGTTTACAACTGTAGGGGGGTGTGGCTGTAGGACTGACGTCATCGATTGTGTCTCCCCTATAAAGGGGATGACACGATCGATGCGCCGCCACAGTAAAGCACGGGGAAGCCGTGTTTACATACGGCTCTCCCCATTCTTCAGCTCCGGGGAGCGATCGTGACGGAGCTGCTATAAACAAATAGCCGCGCCGTCGTCCTGGATCGCTCCCCGAGCGAACCCGACCGCCGCATGTAGCGGGGGGGGGTCCCGATCGGACCCCCCACCCGCTAGAAGGCAAGGACGTACATGAACGCCCATGTGCCTATACGTGCCATACTGTGGACGTACATTTACATGCGGCGGTCGGGAAGTGGATAATCTGTTTCAGGAATAATGCTTGTAATTATAAGCATTTGTATATCAAAGCGAGTTTCCCCATAGGAATTAATGGATAATTTGTTACAGTGTCACTACTAGTGTATGCAGTACCGCATGTGGCCAGAGGTGGGGGGTTCCCGAGACACTCTGAAATGCTCGGAGACCACTCAGAGATGCTCAGAGACACTCAGACACCAAGAGACACTCGGAGACACTCAGGAAAGGAGTGCTTCCTAGTGTCTCTGAACATCTCCGAGTGTCTGAGAGCAGCTCCGAGCGTCACCTTCACCCCTGCACCACTGGCCGCATGCGGTACTGCAAATCCCAGAGGCTTGAATCCTGCTCATTTTCAACGCTCGTAAATTGAGTCAGGATTTAAAAAAAAAATAGTCTAAATAGCGAAACACTTGTACACCACGTCACTCTCAATACGAGGTTTTACTGTAATATGGAATCTGCAAGTCCAATTTTTTCCGCATTTTACTGAATTAAATAACTTGAGAACTCTATTACAATTAACTGCCATGGGTAAACAATTTATTTCCAGTTTGTGAGCTGTTGTAGACGGGACTATAGATAATTATAATTGAATATGTATTCTATATTTGTTTCTTAATAAAAACATAACTAGATTAAAATGGAACTAAACTCTCCCTATCTATAAGTAAATAGATAATAGAGCATAACATATTGATTTGGTTTAACCCTTTTATACTATTTATTTTATTTATTTGCTTCCTGGTTTCCAGGCCTAGCTCCAAATAATGTCATACGTCAAAGGAGTCTTCATGGGCCTTTCTTTTTTTCTATCATCTGGAGGAGGGACTTTCTTAGCTAAGCACACCCTCCCGTTTGAATGCTGAAGCTACAAGGGTAGATGGATTCCAGGAAGTAAATTCTACATGAAACATCTGCCCTTACTCAAGATGGCTGAGGCTAGAAATGCGGAGAGGGGGTGTTTTTTCAAAGTGATTTCTCAACAAAATAAAACATAGAGATGTTAATGAATGGGCAAGTTTTAAGTTTGAATATTAAAAATGAATTAAATTGTGTTTTCAGTTTGTGGTACTGAGATACAGTTGAGTTCCACTTTAAGGTGTTTTTTTTATTTGCCTGGAGTTACACTTTACATTCCTGATATTAATCATCAGGAGGATCAGTTAAAAAAAACAGACTTTGAGGCCGCGTACACACGGTCGGTCAAAACCGATGAAAACGGACTGAAGGGCCGTTTCATCGGTCCAAACCGATGGTGTGTGGGCCCCATCGGTCAGTTATCCTTCGGTCAAAAATTTTAGAACTTGCTTTAAAATTGAACCGATGGACGCCTAACCGATAGGTCAAAATCGACGGTTAGTATGCAAAAGCATCGGTTAAAAACCTGCGCATGCTCAGAATCAAGCCGACGCATTCTTGGAAGCATTGAACTTTATTTTTCTCAGCACGTCGTTGTGTTTTTCGTCACCGCGTTGGACTTGAAAGTTTTTTTAACTGATGGTGTGTAGATACATCAGACCATCAGTCAGCTTCATCGGTTAACCGATGAGAAGGGTCCTTCGGACCGTTCTCATCGGATAGACTGATCATGTATACGCGGCCTTACAGATGTCCACAAACCAATGATACCAAAACCACTATAAAAATTGAAATCTCTAACATTGGTTCAGAAAAATTTGTTGTATGCAAAGAAAAAACCTGGATGTTGAAATGTATACGGTATACAGATGAAGGTTTTCTAGTATGGATAATGGGAGATGTGTATGTCATGCAGTGACTACACACTGGCTACATCTCTGCATTTTTCAGGGTGTTTCCAATTAGGATTCCGATTAGTCTTAAAGCGGAGTTCCACTGAAAAAAATAGAATAAAAGTCAGCAGCTACAAATACTGCAGCTGATGACTTTTAATATATGGACACTTACCTGTCCTGTGTGCTCGCGATGTCGGCACGCAAAGCCAATTTGTCCATCGGCTCTCGGGTGGAGGTGCAGCCATCTTCCGTAAGGGAATAAGGAAGTGAAGTCTTGCGGCTTCACTTCCTGGTTCTCTATTGCGCATTCATGAGTCGCACTACGCAATACCACTGGTACCTGCTGTCTTCTGCGACCTGTGTGTCTCCCAGAAGACAGCGGGGGGGATGGCAAAGGTGCCGGACATGGCGTAGGTCACGACCTATGCCTGTAATTGGGAGCAAATACCTGTATTACACAGGTATCTGCTCCCTCCTCCCCCTGAAAGGTGCCAAATGTGACACCAGAGGGGGGATTCTGAAAAGCGGAAGTTCCATTTTTGGGTGGAACTCCACTTTAACTAGTTGCCGACCAGCCGCCGCAGTTCTACGGCGGCAGGTCGACTCTCCTGCGCAAGAGCCCGTAGCTCTATGTCGCCTCGTGAAGCGGCCACTAGGGGTAAACACACAGCTCCCAGTCCTGTCAGGGGAGAAATGCCTGACTGTCTGTTCATACAATGTATGAACAGCGATCAGTCATTTCCCGTAGTGAGTCCACCCCCCCCCCCTACAGTTAGAACACACCCAGGGAACATACTTAACCCCGCCCCCTAGTGTTAACCCCTTCCCTGCCAGTGGCATTTTTATAGTAATCAATGCATTTTTATAGCACTGATCACTATAAAAATGACAATGGTCCCAAAAATGTGTCAAAAGTGTCCGAAGTGTCCGCCATAATGTCGCAGTACCGAAAAAAAAAAACGCTGATCGCCGCAATTACTTGTAAAAAAAAAATATTAATAAAAATGCCATAAATCTACCCCCTATTTTGTAAACGCTATAACTTTTGCGCAAACCAATCAATAAATGCTTATTGCTATTTTTTACGAAATATATGTAGGAGAATACATATCGGCCTAAACTGAGGAAAAAAATATTTTTTTTATATATTTTTGGGGGATATTTTTTATGGTAAAATGTAAAAAATATTTTTTTTTTCAAAATTGTCGCTCTATTTTTGTTTATAGCGCAAAAACTAAAAACCGCAGAGGTGATCAAATACCACCAAAAGAAAGCTCAATTTGTGGGAAAAAAAAGGACGCCAATTTTGTTTGGGAGCCACATCGCAGGACCACGCAATTGTCAGTTAAAGCGACGCAGTGCCGAATCGCAAAAAGTGCTCTGGTCTTTGACCAGCAATATGGTCCGGGGCATAAGTGGTTAAAGAGGATCACATAACATACTGGGCCAGATTCTGAAAGGACTTACGACGGCGCAGCGCCATGTACGCCATCGTAAGTCCTAATCCGACCCGTCGTATCTTTGCCCCTGATTCTTAGAATCAGTTACGCATAGATATCCATTAGATTCGACAGGCGTAAGTCTCTTACGCCGTCGGATCTTAACTGCATTTTTTTGTTGACCGCTAGGTGGCGCTTCCGTCGCATTCCACGTCGAGTATGCAAATTAGCTAGATACGCGAATTCCCAAACGTACGCGCGGCCGACGCAGTAAAGTTACGATGTTTACGTTAGGCTTTTCCCGGCGTATACTTGCCCCTGCTATATGAGGCATAAGTGCGGCATAGCAATGTTAAGTATGGCCGTCGTTCCCCGCGTCGAAATTTGAAAAAGTTACGTCGTTTGCGTAAGTCATCCGTGAATAGGGCTGGACGTCATTTATGTTCACGTCGAAACCAATGACGTCCTTGCGGTGTACTTTGGAGCAATGCACACTGGAAAATTCCACGGACGGCGCATGCGCCGTTCCGCAAAAACATCAATCACGTCGGGTCACAGTAGTTTTACATAAAACACGCCCCCCTGATCCAAATTTGAATTAGGCGGGCTTACGCCGGCCGATTTACGTTACGCCGCCGCAACTTACGGAGCAAGTGCTTTGAGAATACAGCACTTGCCCGTCTAAGTTGCGGAGGCGTAACGTAAAGCGGATACGTTACGCCCGCACAAAATTACGCCGCTGACTGAGAATCTGGCCCACTGTGTATACAATTA
This sequence comes from Rana temporaria, assembly GCF_905171775.1. Taxonomy (NCBI): domain Eukaryota; kingdom Metazoa; phylum Chordata; class Amphibia; order Anura; family Ranidae; genus Rana; species Rana temporaria. The sequence goes on from NC_053496.1 coordinate 118,186,013, forward strand.
GGCACTAGAGATCTGTACAACCCCAACCTGCCACTGAGGACTTTTGGAAAATGAATGTGTACTCAACATATGACACATCTATTTGAGAACTGGAGATTAGTGATCTGTACAAACTGTGCTAAATGTCTAGCTATACTGCTCTGGACCCGCCTAAAAATGTAAGCCAAATTTTCACAAAACCCTTATTATGGAATGCCCTTGTCCTACATAAAAAAAAAAAATGCTTTAAGCAATAAAACAGACAGATTAAAAAAAAACACCCAAAGATGGCTTTTGGAACATACTCTAGATGTTTTACATTGGGTGTGTCACATGAACTTTAGTAAAACTGACATTTTCATACCTTGTAAATCTGTCATTCTCATGGGTATTAAAACGTTTGCAAGCACAATGTCTTCATTATTGTTTAATGTAGAGCTTTAGGTATAAAGCTTAAAAACTAATTTAGATGAGGGTGTATTTGAAGTTGTGGGAATAATTTGAAAGACGCAAATCCACTTAAGTAATTGCATTACCTAGGCTCCCAATTGCATTAAATAACAGACAAGTCAATTACTGTATTGCATCAATTCTCTTTATTAGCTCTAAAACACTATTTGATTAAATGGGAACTACAGCGGAGGGGTAAGGGGTCTTGGAGAACTGGAGGTTTAATCTATATCTGGCCCCACAATACAATTTTTAGTCTTTCAATGATCTTTCACCTACAAAGATAACAGATGTGATCAAGGCAACCTTTTACAATGCTCACAGAAACTTCTGGTGGTAGGTGGCTCACATTGCTGAAAATTGCGTACATGTAACAATACTATCCTCCATTATAACAAGAGTTTTTGTGAAAAAAAAAATAATTTCTTTCATTAACCAAATGCCCACGTGCTAACCACTCAGCAAATAACTATTTCCATCAATTTTTTTTAAAAATCTGACATCACGAAAAGCTGAATGAACTTGACCAAATCGATCTTTTTTCCTCGTGTTTAACAATTATTTTTAATAATAAGATTTGAAATAGTTAAATCCGTGACCAATAGATCATTTGTCATTCTGGATATGACTGGCAAAAGGCTGGGAACTCACTGATGGGGTAGCTATGCAGTACAGAATATGACAGTTCACATGCCAGTGGTTAGGTTTGCACTTGTAGCTTTCCATGTGCATCACCTGCACTTAACTGTTTGTGCTCACTGCAAATCACCTCTTTTCTAAATGATGGGATAATTTAGCAAACAATTATTAGGTATAAATAAATATTATTGACTACACCCTCCAATAGAGTATCAAAAAATATTAACAGCGCTGCAAGAATATATGTATATTCTTCTAAGTGAAACAATAAATCAAATACATTCAAAGTGGCAAATGAGATATCACAATAGTACAAATTGATTAATATAACCTAAATGAACCCGTGAAAACTAAAAAAATGTGAAAGCATAAAAAGTTCATATATACTGTATGAGCGATCCTATGATCTTCAGGGTCTTCCACCACACCACAAGTGTTCAGTGATCCTGTCACCCATCACAATGGCCACTCACCAAAACAATATGCCTCACACTCGCGTGCTTCGGCTGACAGCTTAAATCAAACACCTCTCCAATGAGTTTAGATGAAATTCAGTATCCAATGATGTGATCCAAATGATTCTACATGGATGATAAGGAAGAGAAAAAAAGAGGAAGTGCACAATAGTGTGATACCGTATAAACAGTTTTAATAAAATACCACGCACAAACTCCAAAAGTTGCACTCACAAACAAATTAAAATTCCAAGCAGTGAATCACAGCAACACAAATTTTCCTTCAAAAATCCTCAACTGGTTAGAAATTGGTCACGGCGGACCTCCGAATAGCCAGGGGAAATCTCACCACTCCACGATATTGCACTCCTTTATAATGTAAGGGCTGGTTCTCCTGATGATTTTACAAGCTTGGAGCGCTGCACAGCCTGGCGCGTCACGTTGATTCAAAGACTGACTGTGTGGCCACACCCCGACATGTTTCGTCACTAAGACTTGGAATTGTAATTTGTTTGTGAGTGCAACTTTTGGAGTTTGCGCGTGGTATTTTATTAAAACTGTTTATACGGTATCACACTATTGTGCACTTCCTCTTTTTTTCTCTTCCTTATCATCCGTGTGGAATCATTTGGATCACATCATTGGATACTGAATTTCATCTAAACTCATTGGAGAGGTGTTTGATTTAAGCTTGTCAGCCGAAGCACGCGAGTGTGAGGCATATTGTTTTGATGAGTGGCCATTGTGATTGGTGACGGGATCACTGAACACTTGTGGTGTGGTGGAAGACCCTGAAGATCATAGGATCGCTCATATATATGAACTTTTTATGATTTCACTTTTTTTTAGTTTTCACAGGTTCATTTAGGTCAGGGGTGCCCAACCAGTGGCCCGGGGGCCACATGTGGCCCACGGAGCCCTCTGATGTGGCCCGTGACCTCCTGCACTGAGATGGAATAGAATAAAATACTGTTATTAAAGGTAAGTTTATTACTAAAATCACAGTGTATATATGGGCATATCTGTTCTGCAGTGGTTACTGGGCTGCTTTCAAACTGATCGGCAGGTGCAGAGCAATGCACCTGTGGGTTACCTGCACTGAGCCATAAGCCCCTTTGACACGGTCAGTCAGAACAAATCTCATTTGTCACTTTGAATGTATTTGATTTATTGTTTCACTTAGAAGAATATACATATATTCTTGCAGCACTCTTAATATTTTTTGACACTCTATTGGAGGGTGTAGTCATTAATATTTATTTGTACACAGTCATATTTTTAAACAGCAGCTAGATTTATCCAGTCAATATCTTCTAATCAGCGCAGCGGTGGGTAATCAGGAGGGCGCATTTTTTCAGGTTACCTACTATTTTCAATTATTAGGTATGTAACAAGAAATTAAGAGATTGGTTAGAAAGTGCTTCACTAATGTTTCCATATTATTTCCTATTTTATAAACATAAATTATTTGGGAAATGTTGTAACTGCTCTTTATATGCTCACCGCATGCCAAAAAAACTCTATAGGTGTTTGGTAAGTGGTTAAAGCTAAATTCTAAGTATGGGCTATTGGTTTTTTTTTCATACTCATATTGGTCCACCTTGAATAAAAGTAGGTATGCATTTTCCATACCTGGCCGATTCCTGTGGAAGCTAAGAATTGCTGTAGTACCTGCCACTATAACAGTGATCTTTGCCATCTTTCAGGTACTGTGCCTGGCTGCATGGTAACCACTGGTGATCGCTGGCTTGAAATGGGCGCCATTTGTTCATTCTCTGATTGAACAAGATGGAGAGGCAGAGCAGTGATGTCCCGACTTCCACCTCTTTCATTTAGAGAAATGTATGTATTCACTGAGAAAAATATAAAATGTTTCAATGGTGCCCATGCTGAGCGTGCAACCTCCTGTGGTTATTATGCAGCAGGGCTGCCGCTTGGCACAGGATCTGGAAGACAGAGAGGATCACAATAATAGGGTGGGCTACTACAGTGATACTGCACTGATTGGTCAGGTGTAAGGTTCTTGTAACCCCCCCTTAATCATGTACTTACTTTGTGCTTTAGGGCACTATCATACTGAGGCGCTGGCCGCGTTAGCAGTAAAGCGCCGCTTATTTTAGCTGGGCTTTTCACACATTTTAGCATTACTTTTTGGCCGATAGCGGGGAACTTTTAATCCCCGCTAGTGGCCGAAAAAGGATTAAATGTGGCCGCAAAGCTCTGCTGCTGAAACGCTTTGCAGGTGCTTCAGCAACACTGGCCAATGATTTCAATGGGAGGGGAGGTTTAGGAGCGCTAAATGCAGGGCTCCTTTACCGCCCCAAAGATGCTGCTTGCAGGACTTTTTTTCCTGTCCTGCAAGCACACACCGCCCCGGTGTGAAAGCACTCAGGCTTTCACACTGGGGCATCAGAAAAGGCAGTTTACAGGTGCTTCTCAGGAGCTATTTTTTGCGCAAAAGAGCCTGTAAACGTCACAGTGTGAAAGGGGCCTTACTGTGACTTAACTTAGAGTGATACTTTAACATTTGCTTTTAGCTAAAAAAAAAATCTCATATGTGGCAACTAGGGATGAGCCAAACACCCACCGTTCGGTTTTTACCAGAACCTTTGAACGGACCGACCGTTCGCGTGAACATTTAGAACCTCATTGACGTCTATGGGACTCGAATGTTCGAATTCAAAAGTGCTCATTTTAAAGCCTAATGCAAGTTTTTGTCGTAAAACTTCTTTGAGAACCTGGGTCTTGCCCCAGGGAACATGTATCAATGGAAAAAAAGTTTTGAAGACAGTAGTTTTTTCTGGAGCAGTGATTTTAATGAAAAGTGAAAAAAAATCCTTTAAATATCGTACCTGCTGGGTGTCTATAGTTTGCCTGTGAAGTGGCACGTGTTTAGAACTGTCCTTGCAAAAAATAAGATTACCATAAGAAAAAAGTAATTTAAAACTGCTTGGGGCTTTAATGTAATGTCTGGTCCCTGCAATATGGATGAAAATCATCATTGAGAAAAATAGCACAGACACAGACAGTACACACACCACGTAGCTTTAGGTGCACACTGCAGAGGACACGGGCAGTACACTACGTGAGAATACTGCAGCTAGCACAATCACCTGCCTGCCAGTAAATTAGAAAGTGCAGATCTTGCTAAACTATACAGTGTATAAATATATATACAACACCTGGGATGCATATATATCCTCTACACACTGTAACTTTACCTGACCAGCCTGCCTGCCTGCTCTATCTACCTCCTAAAAATGACACTCTCTCTCTCTCTCTGTCTTCTCTGTTTTATCCACCGCAACACACTACACAAGGCCGACCTGCAGGCGCCTTTTTATAGTGTGGGGCGTGTACTAAACCCCCTGAGCCATAATTGGCCAAACCACCCTGGCTTTGGCCAATTATGGCTGTCCGTTTTTTGCAAGCTGTGATTGGCCAAGCATGCGGGTCATAGTGCATGCTTGGCCAATCATCAGCCAGCAATGCACTGCAATGCCGCAGTGAATTATGGGCCGTGAAACACAACGCGAACGGCCCAAAACGTTCGTAATTCAACGAACGATTGAACATACGATGTTCGAGTGGAACATGAGTTTGACTCGAATACGAAGCTCATCCCTAGTGGCGACACTGTTATCATAAAAAAGATGATACTGAACGAGAGAACTAGAATAACAGACAGTCTGGCAATACAACCAGAATATGTTTACAGAATGTAATCACAAATGTTGATAGTGTGTCGAGAATTAACTTTAAGATTGTACAATAATCTTCAGATATATACATTTAAACAATGTGTATTACTAGTAGGTGCTACTAAGGGTGACAAACATATGTCAATTACATAGTTACATAGTAGGTGAGGTTGAAATCAAGTCCAACCTATGTGTGTGAGATTATCTCAGTATTGCGGCTGGACCAGAGTCTTGTAGAGTGGGAGAATTTTTGTTTTATCTCTGGAGTTGATCCCCTGTTTAATGCATGTCAGTATTATGTTTGCTTTGTTAGCAGCAGCTTGGCATTGCATGTCATTGCTGAGCCCATCATCTACAGATTTTCTCCCCCCAGTGTATAGATTGCATTCATATTTTTGCCACCCAAATTATTTAAAAGATTTCTACATTAAACCTTGTCACAGACTCAGACCTTCTTATGTCTAAAATCATCCTATGACCACTAGGGGCATAGGATGCCGGAAGAATGATATCTTGGACTACCTGAGATGGGATTATTATGTATTTATTATCCACATTATATTCCAAGATCTGTAGGACTATTTTAAGTTGGTTGATTCTGAACTCAACGGGTTAATTGTAGATGTGACTCTTTCATACTGCTGGATGTTAATGTCCTCACCTCCAGCTATCTCTCTATTCTTTGTGCTAATTGCCTCTATTGTGTGTGTGAAGATGTCCTGTGTTTACACTTAAGAGATTGTGTATTGTACAGCAGATGAATGAGGAGCCGGGGCGTCTAGTCACCTCGTCTGGCTAAATGATTAGATAAATTAGCTCATGTTAATTATTGTTCTGGTTACCTCCTCTTTACTGTATATAAGATTGTGTTTTTGGTTCTATTAAAGACTCCATACTTAGCACACAGACAAGTCTCGTCTCATTGTGTGTTGAAGGCAACTGAAATATGTGATATCTATGTCCAGACTGATAGGAAGCGGTATATGACGAAATCACTCGGTCAGAGTGCGGGGACATTCTGTGACAAACCTCATTTGCCATGTAGTTGCCCACCCCATTAATTTGTTCAGATCTTTTTGCAAGGTTTCCACATCCTGTGGAGAAGTTATTGCCCTGCTTAGCTTAGTATAGTCCGCAAATACAGATAATAACTATTTATCCCATCCTCCAGGTCGTTTATGAAAAAATTAAATAGGATTGGTCCCAGCACAGAACCCTGGGGGACCCCACTATCCACCCCTGACCATTCAGAGAACTTCCCATTTATCACCACCCTGTGAACTTGCGCTTATAGCCAGTTTTCGATTCATGTACTCACCCTATGGTCCATGCCAACGGAACTTATTTTGTACAGTAAAGGTTTATGGGGAACTGTGTCAAATTCTTTTGCAAAACCCAGATACACCACGCCTACGGGCCTTCCTTTATCTAGATGGCAACTCACCGTCTCATAGAAGGTTAATAGATTGGTTTGGCAACAATGATTCTTCATTAATCCATGCTGATTACTGCTAATGATACCGTTCTCATTACTAAAATATTGTATATAGTCCCTTATCATCCCCATAATCCCCTCTGAGAGCTTGCATACTTTTGATGTTAGGCTAACTGGTCTGCAATTCCCAGGGATGTATTTTGGGCCCTTTTTAAATATTAGTGCTACTTTGTCTTTTCTCCAATCAGCTGGTACCAATCCAGTCATTAGACTGTCAGTAAAGATTAGGAAAAAATGGTTCAGCAATTACTTAACCACTTAACCCCCGGACCATATTGCTGCCCAAAGACCAGAGCACTTTTTGCAATTCAGGACTGTGTCGCTTTAACTGACAATTGCGCGGTCGTGCAACGTGGCTCCCAAACAAAATTGGCGTCCTTTTTTTCCCACAAATAGAGCTTTCTTTTGGTGGTATTTGATCACCTCTGCGGTTTTTATTGTTTGCGCTATAAACAAAAATAGAGCGACAATTTTGAAAAAAATTAATATTTTTTACTTTTTGCTGTAATAAATATCCCCCAAAAATATATAAAAAAAGTATTTTTTCCTCAGTTTAGGACAATACGTATTCTTCTACATATTTTTCATAAAAAAAATCGCAATAATCGTTTATTGATTGGTTTGCGCAAAAGTTATAGCGTTTACAAAATAGGGGGTATTTTTATGTCATTTTTAATAATATATTTTGTTTACTAGTAATGGCGGCGATCAGCGAATTTTTTTCGGTTCTGCGACATTATGGCGGACACTTCGGACACTTTTGACACATTTTTGGGACCATTGGCATTTTTATAGCGATCAGTGCTATAAAAATGCATTGGATTACTATAAAAATGCCACTGGCAGTGAAGGGGTTAACACTAGGGGCGGGGAAGGGGTTAAGTATGTTCCCTGGGTGTGCTCTTACTGTGGGGGGGTGGCCTCACTAGGGGAAACACTGATCTTCTGTTCATACATTGTATGAACAGAGGATCAGCGTTTCCCCCCTGACAGGACCGGGAGCTGTGTGTTTACACACACAGCTCCCGTTCCCCGCTCTGTAACAAGCAATCGTGGGTTGCCAGGCGGCGATCTCTCCCGCCGGGCACCCGCACTAAAGAGCCGACGTATAGCTACGGGCTCTGGTCGGCAACTAGTTAACTGAGTTCTCCAAGTACCCTTGGATGCTAGCCATCTGGTCCCGGTGATTTATTAATGTTAAGATTCCCAGTTCTAATTTTAATTCTGTCCTCTGTTAAAGTTGTTGTAAACCCTCTTTGGGTGAGTTGCACCTACAGGTAAGCCTAGATTTAGGCTTACTTGTAGGTGTTTGCAATATACAATATACGGTTTAGGAGATATTTGCCAAAAGGTGTACACCGATGTCTACGGCGCATGCGCGCCGTAGACATCGGTGCAGATGCACTGTAAATGCAGTTTTTAAGAAAGGATAATGCCATCTTTTACAGCTCCCGCACGCATGCGCGGAGTGACGTCATCGCCGCTCCGGCCAATCACAGCGCCGGAGCGGCGATACCCGGAAGTAACCTCCAGGAGAGATGGCTGTGGCTGGAGGGGGAGACGAGGACAGCATCGGGGGCTTCGATCTAAGGTAAGTAATACATAATGAGCTAGTATGCTTGTCATACTAGCTCATTATGCCTTTGTCTTGCAGGGTTTTTTTTTTAATGAGTTTACAACCGCTTTAACTCCTGTGATGTGTCATGAGGAAAAAAATACTGCAGTTTTGGTTACTGATGCCCCCCGATTCCCTCGCTTATAACAATATAACAATATAATAACAATTCTATAAAAGTGAGTTTGTCTTGTTATGGTGACAAGCAATGGGTGGACATTTGTCTATTGGTTTAATTGGTGTAAACATTGCCTGGTCATATCCTGATAACATACTGTATTTAAGATACTGAACCAGGAAAAAATGACCAGTAGCGCATCATTCTGTGTCTGACCTGCATTGCGTCCACAGTGATGTGTGTGTCTCATGTGGAACTGAGATATGTAAAGGAATAAATCCCCTAGATAGATAGGTACCGTTAACTCATTACAGATCTTGAATAACCTTTTAGTTAGTATAGTAGTATATATAATTTTCCTTTCAGTCAGGTATGGCATATGCATACCTACATTTGTCCAACTGGACCAATGTAACTATGCAACAAAAACATAGCTAGAATTCTTGTTTAAAGCATACTAATAAATTTTATACCTAAAATACAGTTTTGGCTGTCCAACAGAAGCATAGTTTGACTTGACAAAGAAAACAGCAAAAAAATCGTTTAGCATACATCACCTGCTAGGTGTTCACATTAGAGCAATGTTCCCTGGTCCATACCAGGCCTTTGGGTCTAGTATGGATTCGGAGGGGACTCACACGCTAAAAAAAATGGCGCGGAGTGCCCCCAAAATCCATACCAGACCCTTATCTGAGCATGCAGCCCGACAGGTCAGGACAGGGAGGGGACAAGCGAGCACCCTCCTCCTGAATTATACCAGGCCACATGCCCTCAACATGGGGACATGCTCTGCGCCCCCCCCCCCAAAGCACCTTGCCCCCGATGTTAATGGGTGGTGGCTTATTGGAATCCGGTAGCCCCTTTTGACAGAGAGGAGAAGGGTGGCCACTCCAGGTAGAAACCTCAGTAGTATTCCATCCCACAGAGATCTCAGGTGCGGACAATGCAATCAGCAGAGCAGAAATAACAAGGATTTGTTTCTGGACAGCCACATTCTTGAACAATAGTTGCCTTTATTAAAAATTCGGACAGCACTACAAGCCACAGCAAACAAAAACTTTGGACAGCTGATGCGTTTCACACTATATCTATATCTATGCTATAGCTATAACACTTGATATAGAGCGAAACGCGTCAGCTATCCAAAGTTTTGATTGCTGTGGCTTGTAGTGCTGTCCGAATTTTTAATAAAGTCAACTATTGTTCAAGAGTGCGGCTGTCCAGAAACACATCCTTGTTATTTCAGCCCCTTTTAACAAGCAGGCCCCCAGATCCCGGCCTCCCCCCCCCCCCATGTGAATGAGTATTGGGAACCCCTACCCACTCACCAAAAAAAAGAAGTGTAGTGTGAAAAAATACAGTAGTATACAGTATACAAAAATACAGTAGTATAATTATTTTAATAAAAATAACTTCTTCCTCGCTTCTTCCACCGGTCTTCCTTCATCTTCTCCAGCATCTTCCTCCTCCGGACTTCTCCTTCTCCCACTTCTTCCACTCTTCTTCTTTCTCCTGTCTTCTTTGTCTTGTATGCGTCTTCCTCTGCCGCTGCTCCCACCGACGACCCTCTTCCGATGCTGCGTTCGGCTGATCTGTCCGTGCCGATGTAAAGCAGGTCTTAGATATTGATGGGGGCATGGCCATCAGATGACATCACGCGGAGGCCCTTCTCCATGTGACATCACCGTAAAGTGTAAAAGTGAATAAAGACAGTACAAGAGGTTTTGACAAGTCCTTTATTTAAAAAAAAAATTAAAAATTCCCCTGATCCATTGTCAATCACAACGACGCCGCCACTGCCGGACCCAAATTTTTTTTTTAAAGCCCTGCTCACGACAAACACTCCCGTGGTCTGCCTGCTCCGCCATGTGACATTTTTTAAATAGCTAAAGGGAGGGGCAACCCGGCGACGTCACCTGGTGGGACTGAGCCCTTTAGGAGTTGGCTATACAGACATCAAGTAGCCTTTTTGCTTCTTGCAGGCTTGACAGAGACTATTCTCATGTGCACCAATGGTACAACTTGGCTCCAACATTAGCTGGCTGACAGGGGCGGACTGACCATTGAGTCACTCGGGCACTGCCCGAGGGCCCCATGCCACTAGGGGGCCCCATCAGGGTTGCCAGGCTCAGTAAAACCAGGGACAGTATGTAAAAATCTGTGTTTTTTTTAGATCTGTCCCTGATATTTCCGAAACTGACATGCTTTTAATGTGAATATCCCAAGATTTTAGCTGCCCTGCCTCTGCACTGCCTCCTGGCGTGGTGGCCATCTGTAAGCCAGAAGAGCCCCATAATCTTCTATTGCCCGGGGGCCCCATGAGTTGTCAGTCCGCCCCTGCTGGCTGAAGAGTTAGGACTAAAGGCTGCTACACAGAGACCTTCACCTGTTGCCTATGCTAAGAGGTACATCTCAGACTATATTGCACCATAAATAAATAAATAGTGCAGCGCAAATACATAAATCTAAAAATAAAAATAATAACACAATTGATCAAACTTAATAAAAAGAGTCCATAAAGTGCAAAGTGATAAAGGTGCTCCGAAAAACACAATAGTGATAAATAGTGCAGAAATCTTCATCAGATCTGTGACCCATAGGACAGGATTATCCTCCACCAAGGCTAATGGATGGCCTCTCACCTCAGCGATTCGACCTGTGGCTAGGTCAAAAAGCAAAAAGCATATCCTCCACAGAGTAAATGGCAAACAGCTTTCATGGGCTCAACTCCAAAACGTCCACCAGATGGAACCAGCAAGCAATAAGCAAGTTAAAGCGGTAGTTCACCCTCACTTACATCATTTTTCCATCGAGACAGGCATTGTAGCGCGAGCTACAGTATGCCTGTCCCGATTTTTTTACCCCCGTACTCACTGTGTACTTGTACATTAAAGATTTTGGCTCCCGCGGGGAATGAGCGTGCCTATGGAGAGGGAGGATGATTGACGGCCGGCCCTGGCACGTCACTCTCCCCGAAGACAGCCGGAGTAGGTCTCGGCTCTTCACGGCGCCTGCGCACAGGCTATGCGCAGGCGCCGTGAAGAGCCAAGCCTATTTCGGCTATTTCCGGAGAAGCGTGACGCGCCAGAGCCGGCCGTCAATCATCCTCCGTCTCCATAGGCACGCCCATTCCCCGGTATCTTCGATGTACGAGTACAAGGTGAGTACGGGGGTAAAAAAATCGGGACAGGCATACTGTAGCTCGCGCTACAATGCCTGATTTTATGGTAGAAGAAAACATTTTTTTTTTTTTTTGCGTTCATAGGGTGAACCCCCGCTTTAACACTCTCCCATAAATCATTCAATGGACCATCCATCCATGTCTCTGTGCTTTATTTTGCTGAGAAATCAGTTTGAAAGACACCCCCTAGCATTTCTGACCATGGTCAGCAAAATAAAGCACAGAGACATGGATGGATGGTCCATTGAATGATTTATGGGAGAGTGTTAACTTGCTTATTGCTTGCTGGTGCCATCTGGTGGACGTTTTGAAGTTGAGCCCATGAAAGCTGTTTGCCATTTACTCTGTGGAGGATATGCTTTTTGCTTTTTGACCTAGCCACAGGTCGAATCGCTGAGGTGAGAGGCCATCCATTAGCCTTGGTGGAGGATAATCCTGTCCTATGGGTCACAGATCTGATGAAGATTTCTGCACTATTTATCACTATTGTGTTTTTCGGAGCACCTTTATCACTTTGCACTTTATGGACTCTTTTTATTAAGTTTGATCAATTGTGTTATTATTTTTATTTTTAGATTTATGTATTTGCGCTGCACTATTTATTTATTTATTCACTTTGAGATATTTTTTTGGATTATATCTGCAGTGCTGGCTTGCAATTTAGTTTTATTTATATATTTTCCAGCGCTGAATCACTTTATTACTTTATATTGCACCATATCCTAGCCATTCTCCTAAAGTGCACTCTAGACCAGTTATAGTAATATTATTCACATTCTAGTGGTACAGAACTTTAAGTTCTAAGGGCCAAATCCACAGCCAGCGGCGGAAATTAAGTTTTTCAAAACTTATGTCATTTAAGTTACGGCGCCCTAAGTTGGTGTCGTAAGTGCCGTATCCACAGCGCATTTGCGCACAAAATAGAGCTTACGTAACTTAAATTCTGAGGCGTAAGGCGGGGTTATTGCAAGTGGGAAGGAAGTGGGCGTGCTTCATTGTAATGAGCCGTGACCCCATGCAAATGAAGGGCCGGCCGTACTGCGCATGCGCGCACGAATCTGCTGCTCACTGGGCATGTGCAGAACTTTGCTCGGCGCAATCAGTGATATAGGTAAAAGGCCAAGCATACTTAGTTTGAGGATCACCCTGTGTGTAAATAGCCCCAGTCAAACACACTTCCCTTGCAAAAGTATTTCCCTGTGTTCCCTTCCTAGAGCAAGTTGCTTCTGCTCTGAACGTTTGTCAGTGTTTGTTGGTGAGTTGTGTGTGATAGAGAAGTTTTGGAGGAGTATTAGATTGTAGTTGTTGTTTGTTTCTGCTAAGTGTTTTTTTTTTTTTTCTGCTTGGATTTTGTGTTTGTTTTTTGGGTGTTTGTTTTTGACTTTGTAGTAGCTGTCTGCTTGTGTGTTTTGATTTTTGTTTGTTTGTTGTGTGTGTATTTTTGTTTGTTTGTTGTGTGTGTATTTTTGTTTGTTTGTCCTGTGAGTTTTCTTGTTGCTGAGTGGTGTCTGTGATGGCTCCCAAGCGCAAGAAGCTTAATTTTACACATGTTGAGAAGCAAATCCTTGCCAGGTATATCATCCAATATGTGCGATATTTACATGGGCCTGAGAGCCGGAACACCTCCCTGGCCCAAAGGAAGAAGATATATAAAAAAATTACAGATCAGATAAATGTGGCGGGGGGAGGGGGGAGACGAGGACCCCCGCTGGCATCCAGAAAAAGATCAATGATCTGAGGAGCGTGGTCCGCAATAAGGTGGCAAAGCTCACTGCCCATAGGAGGGGCACTGGAGGAGGGGGACCATGCCCCATCCGGCTGACTGAGGAGGAATGGGCAGTGGCCCGGTGTTTCCAGCCAGAGCAGGTGGAGGGCCTGCGTGGCTTTGACTCGGATGTTCCTGTGAGGCCAGGTAAGTTTTTGGATTTTCTATCTGGTGATTAGCATGTGTGGGTGGGGGAAGGGAAGATGTGCCAAGTGTGTGGATCCTCAAACCTGTGATTGTTTGGTGTCCTCCACAGATGACCAGGAGGTTGCTGGCCCATCAGGCCAGGAGGATGCTAGGCCATCAGGCCAGGCTGCTGCACCACCCCAAGGACAAGAGGCTGCTGAGGAGTCCCCAGGGGAGGGGAGTGGCCAAACCTCCCCTCATGAGGAGGATGAGGGGGAGGAGGATGAGGGGGAGGAGGATGAGGGGGAGGAGGATGAGGGGGTGGAAGAAGAAGATATGCAGCTTGGCAGGGAAATCCTTCTGGCCTCTGATCTAATGACATTTGAGGATACCCTTGAGGCTACCCCAGAGCCTACCCCAGAGGCTGGCAGCAGTCAGGCCACCATCAGGGGTAGCCCCTCCCACTCCTCCCCCAACAGGCTGCAAACCACAAGGGTCACTCTCTCCCCTCCTCCAGAGCCACAAGCCTCGGGGGCAGGCAGGATGGCGACCCAGGAGACCAGGGGGGTGTTTGAGCGTCTGCCGGCCAGTCTGCAGAAGGACAATGCCCGGAAGACCCGCACTCTGGGTGAGATTAAAAAAACTCTCACCAAGATGGAGCACAGCCTGGGTGCAATGAGGGAGTCACTCGGTGATGTGGCCACAAACTCTTTGGGGGTCATCACATGTTTGTGGGACCTGAAGACCGCCACAACAGGCGTGGCCCAGGAGGTGACTGCCCTGACCCAGGCTGTGCTGGACAATACCCGGGCTGTGCAGGACAATAAGTGGGCTGGCCAGGCCAATACGGCTGCCATCACTGGCTGTCTGAACAGGATAGCAGTGGCCTTGGAGGGCAGGCCAGCAGGAGGACAGACACCAGGGGAGGCTCCTTCTTCCTACTCCCTCCCCTGCTAACACCCCCCCCCCGTGAAGATCCTCCAGTTGGCCGTGCCTGTGCCCATGGGCGTGCCCTTGGGCAGCCCAGACGGTGCACTCGCCGCCGGAATTAATTTGCAGGGGTACTTTTTTTTTTTTTTTTTATGATTTTGTTTATTATACTGTACCTATGATTTGGTTTATGTGTGTGAATGATGTGTGAATGTGGGGGGGGGGTGGCATTCCTGATAAAATAAGGGTGTCACCCTCAGTTTTGGTGGAGAAGGGATCCCCAGGACCAGGGAGAAGTGATCCCAGGTTCCTGAATGGTGTATGAATGCACAGTGACATAATTGGAGCCGTGGTGTGGCGTTACTGCTCCCAAGTACCAAAGGGGGGGTACTTGGATATAATCCAATTCGATGTGCATGTGATATGTCTGTGCTAGGGACCACAGTGGTGTGCATTCATGCATTCTCATTGTGACATTATTCATGTGCGTTTACTGTGAAAAGAAACATTCTCATTGTGACATTATTCATGTGCGTTTACTGTGAAAAAATGCCTTCTGCGAGGCGTCTCCTGGCTGCTGTGCCCTCAGCAGACCTGTAGAGTGGGTTAGGGGGGGATTGCCTGGGTCGGGGGTCAGGTCAGCACGTATGTCAATCTCCAGTCCCCTTCTCATGGCAAAGTTGTGCAGAATACAACATGCACCGATGATCTGGCACACAAAGTCTGGGGAATACAACAGTGTACCCCCAGACTTATCCAGGCATCTGAAGCGGGACTTCAGCAGCCCAAATGTGCGCTCCACAACTGCCCGGTTGCGTATGTGAGCCTCGTTGTAGCGTTGCTCTCCTGGGGTTTGGGGGTTCCTGAATGGGGTCATCATATGTGGTCCCAGGGCATATCCAGAGTCACCTGGAAGGGAAAAGACAGGAGGATATTAGTCATGCATGTGCCCCTCGTGATGTCTGCATCATGGGGGGGGACATACCTGACACCCATGTCACTCACCAATCAGCCAGCTGTCTCCATACAGGTTCAGCTCCAAATCTCTGAAGATGTTGGTCTGCCGGAATATATAGCTGTCATGGCAGGATCCAGGGAATTTTGCACAGACGTGCCAGATGAGGCCATGGGCATCTACGATTACCTGGACATTTATGGAATGCCAGTGCTTCCGATTCCGGAACAGGTGCTCTGTCTCATGGGGGGGCTGTAGTGCCACATGGGTACAATCAATGACCCAGATGGTCCGTGGGAATCGGGCAATGTAGTAAAAGTCCGTCATGGTTTGCAATTGCTGGTCCTCCTGGGTGGGTTTTTGAAATTGATTGCCCATGCGTCTCAGTATTGCAGGGACTACTTGATGGACACACCTGCTCATGGAGGATTGTGCCATCCCAGCCAGACCTCCACATGTGCGTTGGAAAGAGCCAGTGGCAAGGAAATGGAGTGTTGCCATTACTTTGATGAGAGGTGGCAGGGCATGGGATCGTTGGGTTGGGGTGGTGAGATCATCCTGCAGGATTCGGGTTAATTCAAGGATGGCTTCCCGGTTGAAACGGAAGTTGCCATAGACCTCAGAAGCAGGCATGCCAAGGAGATCTCGGCATGGGCGGTATACCCTCTCCTGTGCCCTCCTCCTCCTCCTCTGTGCCCTCCTCCTTCTTTGCGCCTCTAAAGTAGCGAGTGCCGTTAGGATCATGGATGGGCCAGGCATGTTGGCAGACAGATTGAAGTCCAGCAAATATGTGTGCTCAGCTCTTCCTCAATGCTGTTGCTTCAGCAGACCTTTACACAGCATGTGTAAAATTAGGGCTGCTTTTATAACGTGTAAATTTGCGCAGGGAAACTAACAGGTGCGCACAGGGCGTAATCTACGGCGCACACACTTAATTATGTGGATCGCCCTATCTCCCTCATTTGCATCTTTGCCTATCAAAAACAGTGGCGTGACTAGCGTAATTTGCGTCCGAGGATGCGCCGGTGTAATTATTTTAGGTAGGACGGAAAAAACGGATTTTAAGGCGTATCTCGTTTTGAGGATCGGGCGCAAAGATACGCGCGGAGTAAAATTAGAAATCTCGAGTTAAGTCGGCGCATCTGCTTTGTGGATTTGGCCCTAAGTTATTTTGGCATAGTGGTTATGTTGTCTAGCAGACTGTGCCTGAACATGCTTATTGTCTCTTAACTGTCTCTGTGCTTATTTATGCTCAAAACACCATTTACTCTATCCCGTACCAATACATTGAGTTTGTTTGCCATTAAACAGTCTTGTGTCTATTTTTCTGGTGCTAACGCACTGCCAAGTTAAAGGTATCTATCTTCGTGTTCTTATAATTGCTTGCAGCAACTTTCATTTAACCAGGTGAGTCTGAGGAGCTGAAGTTGTTTTTGGAGTCGAGATGCAGGACAGGGAATCCAAATTACCAAGCGGCTTCTGCGGTGGTAGCAATACAGTTACAATTACACTTATATTAGGTACCAAAGTCATGCAATCTTTTTCATGGAATTAAGTAGGTGTGGCCTTCCCTTGACATAATGGGGGAGATTTACTAAAACTGTTGCACACAGAATCTGGTGCAGCTGTGAATAGTAACCAACCAGCTTCTAGAATTTATTGTCAAAGCTTTATTGAACAAGTTGAACTTAGAAGCTGATTAGTTGAGTTCTCAAGTTTTAGTAAGTCTCCCCCACTATGGCCTTAAATATTAGTTTTTACACAGATCTGTCCACTGCTTCATTTGAATCTGACATGCCTGACCTAAGGCAGTGACACCTAGGGGCGTCTATTTAGGACTATGCTATTAAGCTTGACCAAATTTCTAAGTGTTTATTGTCTTAGAAATTATTAGAAATTGCTGGTAGGTAACCCAGAAAATTTGGGCCACTTGCTGCACATTTTCACTGACATGTTTGTACACTTGCAGAGTACTTGAAACACAAGTTCTAGTCAAGTTCCAAATTCATCCACAGTGGTGGGATGACTATTACACAACATAACTAAACCAGAACTTGAAGCAGACTTGCAGAAGGTTTCCAAAGAAAGCTTATCTCGTGTCATGCAATGCAGACTTGCTGTAATAGTGCAACAAACTTGTAAAGCCTGGCAAGTCTAGCAATAGCTTAGCAAGTCATTTTCAAACTTGCAGCTCAGTTTTTTGCTCTCTGGGAAATACTTGTAGGAAGGTTGCCTAGGTAAGTTAGTTGGTGGCATGGTGTAGGGTCCTCCGGTAGTGATGGGGTCAGTGCTCTGGCTCACTCCCCAGCGGTTGGCTTTCCATTGCAACCAGGACCAAACTCGCATTACGGAAACCTGTAGTTTAGCCGCATGGTATGGGAATGGAAGCAAGGAGCAAGGTCTGTGCTATGTGCTCAGCAGGACTCCATTCTGTCACTGGGAGTAAGGAGTCAGAGGTTCAGTGGAAAGGTAGAGAGCTCAGCAGTGTCCCTCCTAAATACAACAGTTATAATGAGTTGTGTAGTGACATGAGACAGAGCACTTTACAGAGGAACTCTGTACATGAAATCACTACACACTGTGCACAACCCATCTCTAAATCTTATTCACCTGAATGCGGCCTCCATCTGATCCCAGGCATTGGTGATTGCATGCACACACAGATTGGAACCCCATCTGTAGGGTTGCGACGAGCCAGAACCGCAGGGGAACACGTGAGGTGCACGGTGGGCCGATGAGAGACAGCAATAATACAGTTCATCGGTTTACTCACGGTTAGCAGAAAGCCTCCCTGGGCCGGTCGCACAGTGAAAGGGAAGACAGCACGAAATCCTCCGGGGCACGCTCTGCGATAGGGAAACGCCAGCCGAGATGGTGGTTGAGGTGCCTGTGATGACAGGGGTGTTTAGAGTGCTTGTGGCGGCTGGGTCCCTTGATGATATTTGTCGTGACGCCAGTACCGTTAATGGTGGTACAACCAGTTGTAGTAGCAATGTTGAAGAATGAGGTAGACAGTGGTAGAATACAACTCACAACTTTTACTGTGTCTGGTTTTGGTTGCAGTACAAACATCCAGTAGAATACAGTCTCTGGGTAAATAGAGGAGTTCTGCTGATCCACTGCTAATAGGCTTTAGTAGGCCTGGACTCAGGCTGTGGTTCAGTATAATGCTTACTTGTGTCTGGTCCCTTTTGAATCCAGTGACATGGGTGAGGTTGCCGGAGGCTAATAAATCCTTCACCTTTATACTCAAAGGTCTTTGCTGCCGATTAGTGGCTTTTATCCTTTGATTTTAGCAGTTTAAATGTGTCCCTTCTCTGGACTGACCTTCTCTCACCTTCACATTCTCCTTTCTCTCTGCACACTGCTTCCTGTACTGAACAACTCACCACAGATAAGCCTGAGATGGGATAGATTTCCCAGAGTGGTGCTATCCCCATCTTGTGGTGGGAAGTATGAAGCACACCTGACCAGCCTATGAACAGGGATACCACAGGTATACAATGCAAAATGACATGCAATATAGCAATGACAAAGTAGTAATACTTTTGCAGATCCCACATGTCCTGAGTGGGACGCTGCATACCCCCATGGTAAAACGTGTGTCGACCTCGGCACACTTTTGACTCGATGTTGTGTCTTCCTGTAAGATATAAGAGAAAGGGAAAAGCATGCATGCATAGGAAATAACAATATAACCCCATTCTTGTACTTCTTGTATCTGCAAGTAAAATGGGTTAGGCAAACATATCTCAGGCAACAACGAAATGTGACAAAAGGTGACAAAAAGGGGTGTAGTTTTTCCTCTGAAGACTGGTATGTATGGCAAAACCAGAATAGTCCACGATGAGATGGAAAAAGAAAAGAAAACAAAAATAACATCTCAGGAGGCTCACAGGGTATGAGTCCGTTCCCTGGGCACAGGAAAGTGTCAACAGATGAATATCACGGAGGCTCAGGTACGTGAAAGTCTATCTCCGGGTGCAGACTTGAACGTTGCAAAACAGCAGGTAAGTAGTCCTTTTGAAAAGTCCTTTAAAGGAAATAAACATAATATCCCAAGTAAGTCTTCTTCTCCCTCTGGAACTTCAGACGACGTAAGGATGCACTCAACGATGAGATGACAGGGTTGGTAGTCGACTTCTCGGCTGCTGGTGCAGGTAATCCTCCAAACGGACAGGTGGTCGTCCTCTTGTAGTTCTGTCAGATCTTCTTAGCGGCTGAGTTTCTACAGGCCTTGTTTCAAGGGAACTTGGTGTCTCTTGAGCTGTAGTAGACACTTCTTGAGGTAGCTCCTCTGGTTGAAGTGCGGTTGTATTGGTCTTGGCAGGCACTAAGATATTGAGCCATGGTGTAAGGAACCATTGTAAAGGATCAGAGTCTAATAATGCTTTTCCAAAAGACTGTAGTGGATTCTCTGAATCAGATGATTTTGTAGGCTCTGGTTCTATGAATTGTGTTTCCTCTTGGACAGCTTCTTCTTGAAGAGTTTCTTCTTGAGTACTTTCCTTGAGACATAACTTAAGGCGATTGCGATGTACTACACGTGATTTGTTTTCTTTGGTGATCTCATAAGTATCAGTCTCTGGATTGAGAATAGCTGTAATGGTGTAAGGTTCTCTCTCCCATTTGCTATCTAACTTGCTGGTGCGATGGTTGTTTTTTAACCATACATGGTCACCAATTTTGAGAGGTTCTGCTTTGGCAGATTGGTTATAATCTCTTTGTTGCTTTTCATGAGCATGTTCCATGCGATGTTGAACAATTTCTTGTGCATCAATTAGACGTCTTTGGTGCTCACTCACCCAATCAGTCTTTGGTAGAGGGTTGATTGCATCAGGCACTTGTACGCCCAAAGTATGGTCAGCAGGTAGTTTACCTTGTCGGCCAAACATGAGATAGTAAGGTGTATACCCAGTAGAACAGTGAATGGTGTTATTGTAGGTGTACATCAATTGAGACAATAGAGTAGGCCAATCACTTCTTGTAGCAGGTGGTACTGCTCTTAACATCTCAATTAAAGTTTGGTTCATTTTCTCGCAGAGTCCATTCCCTTGGGGGTGGTAGGCTGTGGTCCTGATTTTCTGGCAATTGTGAAGTGTACACAGTTCTTTGAAGAGTTGCGACTCAAAGGCAGATCCCTGATCTGTAAGGATTCTTTCTGGGCATCCATATGGCAATAGGAAATGTTTCCAGAAGGCATCTGCAGTTGTTTTAGCGGTCAGGTCCTTGACAGGTACGGCTACAACAAATTTGGTATAATGATCAATGATGGTCATGGCGTATGTGTAACCTGAGCGACTTGGTTCCAGCTTCACATGGTCAATTGCAACTATTTCTAGCGGCGTTCGGGTTACAATGGGATGTAAGGGTGCTTTCTGGTCATGTTTTTCATTTCTTCCAACAGCACAGGTGGAACACTCTCGACACCACTTTTCAATGTCTCCTCTCATCCCGATCCAGTAGAATCTTCTACGGATGGTGGCTTCTGTCTTCTGCACGCCAAAGTGTCCTGATTGATCATGATACATCTCAAGAATGATTCTTGCATCTCGGCGTGGTATTAAGATTTGGTATAGACAATCCGAGGTAATTGGGTCTAAAGTTCTTCTTAATAGTAGGCCCTTCTGTAGGAAGAGATGTTTTCTGTGTCTCCAAAGTTTTGACAATTCTGGATCAGCATTTCTTCTGCGAATTCTTTCAGGTGTTCTTCCGCTGGTGAAGAAATCTTGCAGTTCTCCCAACACTCTGCTTTCATTTTGCAGCTTGATCCACCTTTCTTTGTCCACTTGGGATCTTGGATCCACTTGTTGTTGAAGGTTAAGGACTTTTCTTCCTTTGATGGTGATAATGTCTTGTTGGGCAAAATTTTTGTAAAAAGCTGGCATTTCTACCTCTTCCCAAACATCTTCCTGTGTAGTAGGGTCTTCTTGGGTAGGCAGACGGGATAATGCATCCGCATTTTCATTTGCTTTTCCTGTTCTGTATTTTATGGTGAAATCGTAGTTAGCTAGGCGTGAGGCCCATCTTTGTTCTAATGCTCCCAACTTGGCGGTATTCAGATGTGCTAGCGGGTTGTTATCTGTGAAGGCTACAAATGGTGTTGCGGCAAGGTAATCTTTAAATTTTTCTGTAACAGCCCACACGAGTGCGAGGAATTCCAATTTGAAGGAACTATAGTTTTGGTCGTTTCTTTCAGTACCTTTAAGAGATCTACTAGCGTAGGAAATAACTCTTTCTTTTCCTTCCTGTACCTGCGATAGGACAGCTCCCAGACCTTTCTTACTAGCATCTGTGTAAAGATGAAATGGCTTCTGGTAATCTGGATAGCCTAGGATTGGTGGTTCTGTTAACTTCTTCTTTAGGGCCTGGAAGTCTTCTTTCTGAATTGAAATCTAAAGGATGGGTTAACACTTTGGTTGGAGGCCAGAAGGAAGGTGCTAAGGGATTCATGTTCTTCATTGTAAATGTGGATCTGACTGAAGAGGGCTTGTTACACGTTGAAGACATTATTTTGCACATGTTTCAGTACATGCATATGCTGAGATCCTCAGGACCCCAAGAATGGGTATTTCAGGAATGCAAGGACTTAAATGCAGTTGCCTTTCGGTTTAAAGACAAGGAGCCTCCACGTGGGTACACATCAAAGCTTGCTGGATTGTTGCACTATTACCCCATAGAAGAGGTTCTGGCAGCGGAGTATCTACTGGAAGAATTTCGGCCAGATTTAATACAAATGGTGCTTGATAAGCTTACGCCAGACAATGTCAGGGTGGCAGTTGTATCCAAGTCTTATGCCAGCCAGACAGACAAGACAGAAGAGTGGTACGGTACACAGTACAAAGATGAGGACATCCCTGCAGACGTTATTGATAAATGGCAAAAAGCAGAAATAAATGGAAAATTGCACCTCCCCATGAAAAATGAATTTATTCCCACAAATTTTGAGATCTTCCCTATGGAGAAGGATGCCACCCCATTTCCTGCCCTCATCAAGGACACTGCAATGAGCAAATTATGGTTCAAGCAGGACGATAAATACTTCCTCCCTAAAGCCTGTCTCAACTTTGAATTTTTCAGATTTCGCACCTACAACAAGATGAATACTCTTATGGTCCAGCGAGTCACTAATGACATTGTCAAGTCTCATGAAGATAAGCGGGAATATCGGGGCGTTGAATTATCCAACGGAATAAAAGCAGTCTCTGATATGGTTGAGTGGTTAACTGCCCGTGCTGCAATGTAGCAGCTTGTGGGTTCAATCCTCCCTAGGGGTCTGTGTGGTCAGGGGGGCGTCCGCCAGAATTTCTGGAATAAGTCTCTCTAGAATTAGAGGGGAAGAGTCTTCTGGACACAGGTTTCTCATCCTCTAGCATTAATGGTTTCTCCCATTGTTCCAATTTTTGGTGGACTTTCTCCAGACTTTTAGTCAGAAAACGGACTTGCTCCGTCAAGGTAGCAACTGCGTCAGGAACTGGAGCTTGGGTTGCCTGACTGACTATAGGTAAAGACTTTACAGGGGTAACCAGCTGTGATACAGGCACGTCAACAGATCTAACAGGTTCTGTTGGTGGGCTTTTTCCCAGGATGCTGATAGCTAGTTCTTTAAAATCTAAGAAGGTAGCGCTTGGATGTTGGGCGGCTAACATTCTTAGTTGGCTCTTTAGATTGTCTGTATGGACGCCTTCAATAAATTGTTCTTTCAGGGTTTTGTCCTGATTTTCTGCCTCACGGGGGTCTACTTGGACAACAGCTCTAAGGGCTTCCTGCAAAGATAATGCAAAGTCTCTGAGTGACTCACCAGATTGCTGTCTCTTGCTGAAGAACCTCATCTTGACCTCTGACACGGTTCTGGGTTCAAAGGTGGTGTAGAGACGTTGAAAAATCTGCTCCATGGTCTTTCTCTCCGAGCTCGGCCAAGATTTCACTTCTCTGAGCGCAGCTCCTTCCAATTGCGCAAGAAGAATCTTCATCTGTTGCTCTGGGGATACAGGGTACAATCTGAACATAGCCAGAATTTTTTCTTTAAAGTCCCTTAAAGTATGAATTTCCCCAGAATATCGTGGGAACCAGGGGGCCCCAAAATAATAAGGCATGGGGGGGCGTGGCCTGGACATGGCTGAGTGAAGCTGCTTTCTCCTCGAGCTCCCGGCCTTGTCCTCCCCTTTACCGGCCAAAACAGCAGAAAAGTCGGCATGCAATCGACTAAGAAGCGCAGCACTAAAACTAACACCCGGGTGACAAGATCTAACACGCCAGCGAGAGATTTGCACCAATATTTCCAGTACCAGGCTCAGGCTTCCCCGGGGGCCAGAGCGACGGCACCACGAGGCACAGCAAGGGCCAACCTGGCAGACGCACGAGAGGGCGGTGAGTGGCTCCTGTCCCTTGACGAACCGGAACAGACACCCGAGCCAGCGGCAACCCCGAGGCCCCCGGACCTACAAATGGATTCCCCGTCCTCCTCCCCGGGGGGGCTCCTCGACGGAGCAAGAGATCCGGGCCTTGCTGAAGGCCCTACCCACGCGGTCCGATATAGAAGCCCTAATACTAAAACTAGAGGAAACTCACCGCCGCGATTTCCAGGAAGTGAGGGCGGAGGTGTCCACGCTGACGGAAAGGGTGACATCGGGTGAGGAGTCATTTTCAGCCCTGGAGCAACGGGTGGTGGGCCTGGAACGGGCGAGGGACCAGCACCGAGACGCGGCGATCGCCCTACAGCTCCACCTGGAGGACGTGGAGGACCGAAGTCGCCGCAACAACGTGCGGCTTCGGGGAGTGCCGGAGACGGTAGAGGCAGAGGCCCTGGAGGAGAAGATCCAGGAGTTATTCCGGTAAATTCTGGAAGAACCTACGGCAGTGGTGGAGATCGATAGAGCGCATCGAGTGATGGGCCCCAGACTGGAAGACCCGGATAGACCACGTGATGTCCTCTGCAGGTTGCTGAGGTACGCCCAAAAGGAGCAAATTGTCCGGGGAGCATGGGAACGCGGCGAAGTGCGCGTGGACGGAGCAACGGTCACAGTCCTGCCAGACCTGTCCAGGGCAACTCTCCGCCGTCGGGCAATGCTGAAGCCAGCGCTGGAACTCGCCAGACAACTGGGCTTCACATACAGGTGGGGCTATCCACTCTCGGTCACGTTCAGGAAGGACGGAAGGGCCTACACGGTGCAGTCCCCTGCGGACCTGCCTGGACTGTTCGGATTCCTGGGAGCGGAGCCGGTGCAGATCCCGGACTGGCTACAAATCCTACCACGTGCACCTGGAAGATCGGGACCCTCCAGCTACAGAGTTGCAGCACAGCAGCGCCAGAGACGCCAGGACAGACGACGCCGACGAGTACCGTCCGGAGAGGCACTACAGGGGTGACGTGAGTAGGCCTTGCGCCGCAGCCCACAGTACACGCCACATCCCCGTACACGACACACTACCCCTGCCGTCACTAGGAGCTGCTGGAATCCCCCCTTGTATAGGACATGATGCCCTGGCAAGCCGAGATATCGGAGTACACTGACCCGCATCTGCCCCCTCCTTTGCAAGGATGGCTGTAGGCCTCCTACCACACTGGCCCGAGGTATCAGAGAACACCCGCAGGCACAGACTTAGCTGGACAAGCCCTCTGCTGCAGCCCATACATTACTCGGCCACGGGGGAGGAGGGTGGAGGTTGGCAATTATCCCCCCCCTTCCTTTGGTTTACTGCCTGTGAAGATCTGGGGAGATCCATGTGATACAGGGCCTCGGCCAGCCTGACACTGGCACTCCCTGCTGGACCGTAGCAACTCCGCAGCACATGAGTTCATCGTACTGACCCTGTGGAGAGTGGGAATCCCCCCCCCCCCCCGTGCCCCAAAGAGAGAGAGGGGACATGGTACCAGACTGTTTTTTGTTATTTGGGGACATGCCATACAGTGGGAGAGATGTGGAACAGAACAGAGAGGGTGTGCAGCGGAAGCGTTATAATGCAGAACTAGACATACGGCTTATGGGGAAAGAAATAATGTGTAAGAGGGGGGAGAGGGGGCGGGGAGGGAAGTGGATGGTGCGGCTGCTCACTGAAATGGTCTCACGTAATAGTCCTGGCATACTGTTCAGATGCCTGGCGGGGGTCTCTCTCCCGGGAGGGAGGAGGGGAGTTAGCACCCCACGCTGGGAGACGTGTTATAGGGTCCTTCTGGGTTTAATCTGTTTGAAGAGTCTTATGACCCTATCTTTAATTGTTCCTCTTGGTTCCACCTTAATATTACCTCTCTAAGAATGTTGTGTTGATATTTACACGTGTGTTATACTTGATTGCAATGTGGGCTTTAATCCTAACGACATCGACTGCCGGTGGGAGGGGGGGCGGGGTACCGGGAGCTTGCTCTGCCGGTCCTGTTCTGCCATCTACCCACCTAGGCCTGCGCTCAATTGCCAGTGACTCACTGGAGAGTGCTTTTAGCTACTTGAGCTACATTAGTATTTCTACTTTGGCCACACGCCCTTGTGTAGGCCTCCTAAATCTTTAAACCCTACTCTCTACCCCGCTATCTCCCCCTCCTACTCCCCTCTACTCTCCCAGTCACACGTAGTGTGAGGACTGGACCCCCCCCCCCCTCCCTGACCCCTCCCTATTTATTTGGACCGGGGGGCTCGCCCTCCGGTGACTCGCGATCATGGACAGACTAAAAGTGGTATCTTTGAACGCTAAGGGATTAAACATCCCGGAAAAGAGGAGAATGCTCCTACACGACATGCGCCGCCTGGGAGCGGATGTAATTATGCTCCAGGAGACACACTTTAGGGACCAAAATCTACCCCTACTAAAAAATAGATACTACCCCGTAGTATACCACTCCAATTATACAGAATCAAAGTCCCGGGGGGTCTCCATATTGATTTCGGCCAGAATTCCATGGTCGCTCGGGGAAGCTAAATTAGACGAAGCAGGGCGCTTTCTTTTTCTGAAGGGCAAAATCGGCCAAACGCAGGTCACCCTCGCGAACTTATACGCCCCCAATGACCATCAAGACACATTCCTGACCAGACACTTGAGCAAACTGACACGCTTTGCGGAGGGCCGACTAATCATAGGGGGCGACCTTAACATCCCATTGATCCCGTCGGAGGACACGTCGACGGGCACTGCCTCAACCTCTAGAGACTCTCGAAAACGGATACATGCGGCGATGCACTCGGCTCAGCTGATCGATACTTGGCGCCTCTTCCACCCTGGAGAGAGGGACTATACCTTTTACTCTAAACCGCATGGCTCCTATTCGCGGATAGATTACTTTCTAGTTCCCCACAGGCAGTTAGATGCGGTCAAGGAGGTAAAGATCGGACCCATTACGTGGTCTGACCACGCCCCGATCACATTAGTCTACGCCCTAGCAGAAACCCAGACCACACAGAGACGGACCTGGCGACTGAACGAGAGCCTATTACAAGACTCGGACACCATGGCGGAAGTAGTCAGGGAGGTGGGACACTATTTTGATACGAACACGACACAGGATAGTACTGCAGGTGTGGTGTGGGAAGCCCATAAGGCGGTTGTGCGGGGACTCTTGATTAAACATGGTTCCAGGCTGAAGAAAGCAAGAACAGAGCAGTTAAATGCCCTGCTTGCTAAGCTACACATACTGGAGGCCCAACATAAACAGAATCCGACTCCCCAGGTGGGTTCGGACCTGAATATTGTCCGTAAGCAGATCACAGACTTGCTACACTACAAGGCAAAGGCGGCGATGCAGGTGTGCAGGGGAAAAATTTACGAGTCGGGAAACAAATGTGGGAGGATGCTGGCACAGGCGATCCGCAAGCAAAACATGGCATCATATATTCCACATATAGTGGCAAGGGATGGGAAAAAGTTATCATTACCACACCAAATCTCACAAGAATTTAAGACCTTCTACTCCCATCTCTACAACCTCCCCTCCCCGCAAGCGGACCCAGACCGAGACTTGACATCTGCATACCTAGACAGCTCTGGCATGCCGACACTGACATCAGACATGAGGGAGTCACTGGAAGAGCCAATCACCTTGTCAGAAATCCAAGCGGCGCTAAAGTCATCAAAACCAGGCAAGGCCCCAGGCCCGGATGGCCTCACCACGGCTTATTACAAAGCCCTACTCCCGACCCTAGGTAATCGGATGGTAAACCTGTTTAACACGGTGGGTTCAGAGGGCACATTTCATATAGACACCCTGCAGGCACAAATAGCAGTAATTCATAAGGAGGGTAAGGACCCCAGTCAGTGTGGCAGCTACCGCCCCATATCCTTACTAAACACCGACATAAAAATATTCACGAAACTGATCGCCACCAGATTTCAACAATACCTCCCCGACCTCATACATCTGGATCAAGTGGGCTTTGTCCCAACCAGAGAGGCCAGGGATAATACGACTAAGGTACTGAACTTGTTACATGTAGCAAACAAGACAAAGGTCCCATGCGTTTTTGTAGGTACGGACGCCGAAAAGGCATTCGACCGAGTGAATTGGCAATTCATGTTCTCCACCTTAAAACATGTGGGAGTGGGGCGGAGGATGCTACACTGGATAACGGCGGCATATACGAATCCCACGGCCAGGGTGAGGGCGAACAGCACACTGTCGGACCCATTCCCGATTACTAACGGGACTAGGCAGGGATGCCCATTGTCACCCCTCCTGTTCGCTCTGACCCTGGAGCCCTTTCTGCAACGCGTCAGGCAGAACCCAAATATCTACGGGATTGCGGCGGGGGAAGGTCACTATAAAATTTCAGCCTACGCGGATGACATGCTGTTCTCCCTGACCAATCCAGCGGTGTCCCTTCCAAATTTGATGCGGGAATTCGAAGAATATGGCCGGCTGGCCAACCTAAAAATCAACTTTACAAAATCTGAGGCGATGGGAGTGGGGATTCCACAACAGCAACTAAGACGACTTGAACAAGACTTTAAACTGAAATGGACAGACGTAGCATTGACATATCTGGGTACGCGCATCCCGCCGAAACTCTCTGACATCTACAAACTTAATTTCCCCCCCTACTTAAGACAGTCCAACGGCTACTGAATGAGTGGACCACGGGACTACACTCATGGTTCGGGAGGAACAGCATCCTAAAGATGACTATACTGCCGAAATTTATATACTTAATACAGGCTCTCCCCATTCACATCCCGACGACATACTTTAAGCAAACGCAGACCGCATTCGGGGAGTTTCTGTGGGCAGGGAGACGACTCCGGGTGCAGAGAGCAGTACTCTACCTACCCAAACTAAACGGGGGACTGGCTATGCCAAACATAAAAACGTACTACCAGGCGGCGCAACTTAATCGGCTCATAGACTGGTGCCGTCACAGATCACTCAAACTTTGGCCCCGACTGGAACAGGAACAGAGCGAGGTCCTACTAAGACGCGCCCCGTGGTGCCAAACCCTACAACGAATAGACGTATACCATCACCCGATAATAGGAAACACAATAAAAATCTGCTCCAGACTGCTGAGACAGGGCCGTCTTGCGTCGGAAAGTTCACCCCTGCGCCCTATTCTGGGCAACCCAGACTTCACGCCCGGTCTTAACGATGCCAGGTTTACCACATTAAGCGAGTCGGGTTATTTCCAGGCCTCACACTTCAGCGAATCGGGCAGATGGAAGACGCTAGCGCAGTTGATGGACAGCTCGAGCAGTTTTCGACTGGACTTCTTGAGGGCCGGCCAACTGAGCCACTTCCTTAGGACCATGACACCCCCCCCCCCGCGGGCCGTACCCTTACGTCACTGGAGGAGATGTGCGAAGAGACGGGAGCGCTACCTCATGCGCTCTCGTTGCTTCATGCACTACTAGTGGAGCCCCCAGAAAGCTACCAACTCCCGAGCCTAGGGAAGTGGGAACAAGACCTGGGATCCCAATTCACAACTAATAAGAGACAACATATCTTAACATTCACGCACAAATCATCGATCTGCGTTAGAGTCCAGGAGACTAATTACAAGCTTCTGACAAGGTGGTATAGAACGCCAGTCGTGCTGAATAAACTGTTTCCAGACGTATCGGACCTTTGCTGGAGATGCCAGCTAGAGAAGGGGACTCTGATGCATATCTTTTGGTCGTGCCCACGCATTAGGCCATACTGGGAAGAAATCAGGCGAATTACTCAAAAATTCACGGATCGAAGGGTGCCGGATGACCCGGCATACTTTTTGCTCCACGCGACAGACACCCCGGCGCGGATCTATAAAAAATCCATTGTAAGACACTTGCTGGACGCTGCTAAAGCCTGCGTTCCATTGTGCTGGAAGTCACCGCACCCACCGACTGTAACCATGTGGCTGAAGAAGGTGGACGAGATTGGCTGGCTAGAAGATTTGGTCCTTTCAAAACAGGATAGAAACGAACAATACTCCCAGACGTGGCAGCTCTGGACAATGTTCAAATACTCAGAGGAGGGCCAGGCCCTCAGAGGTGAACATCAGACCCCGCAGTTAGTCTGACTCTCCTGTGCCTACCCCGAAGCCCTCCTGAGTGCGAGGCCGGGGCGGCCACTGGAAGCAGAAAGCCAGATGAAAATGGATGTCCATGGTCGCGAGACCCCCCCCCCCCCCCTTTCTTCTTTTTCTCTACCCCCTCCCTCACCCCCGCTTTTCCAACTAACCCTATATTCTCACCTTGCTGGTCTGCTTACCTGAGCAGTTCCGGCATTCTTCCTTCCTTTTTCCTAACTCATTTCGCTCTTAGAAAACGGAAAAGAAATGGGAGGCTGGGCCACGGTTGCAGACTGTTATGTTTAGGCGATGCCACTTGAATTTATACACATGTACACTGACTACAGCTGTTGTATTGTTATTGATGTGGTTCATGTGGACCAGCCTTGTATGATGTGTAAATAAAAAATTAAAAAAAAAAAAAAAAAAATAATAAGGCATGGTTAAAGGCATTAGGCTTGGTGCTGCAGCGGTTGGTATTGCATTGGGACCGACTGCGGCTGATGCAGGGGGTCCTCTGAGGTCAGGCTGCACGTCATCTTCCTGCACAGACATGGTAACAGCAGGTGAGTTCTAGTTAGGTAAGTCAAATGCGTTTTTAGACACTTTTTGTGCGGTGTTGCTATGGGCAACCGCTGTCTTGCGGGTGTATGGCCCTTTAAGAATTTAATGCCAGCTGAATGCAATGCTGCAGCGATGTTGATTTTGGGTCTCTGGCAGAGTTTCAGGTATCTGTGCCCTTATAGTTAGTAGAGGCACCTGACAGGTTGCGATTACTGCTCGGACGGCAAGCAATGCGATTATTTTCTCTCCTTTTGCTCGCATGCAAAGTCTCGCGACTTCTGGGGCGTGCGTTTGTCACACTTTCCTCCCAGGATTGACACAGCAAAGGTAAGGCGATTTTGCATGAATGGGTGGCACCAAACTTTCCCGCTCTTCAGGGGGTGTCACTAACCTATCCACAGTGATGGCGTAGGAATTTTTTGAACAAGAAGGTCTCTGGCAGCCATTTTAAGTGAATGGAAATAGTCAATTCAAATACTGCATGCAGTTTTGTTAACACACAAATGTCTGATTTTCTCACTTTGGATGCTGCAATTTTTATGCTGATAACTGGGATAACGCTTCCATGCGACTTTTAAACAGTTTAAACAGTTCTGTGGCCCCACACAGCATGCAATAAGTAAATAGTCTCTCAATAAAGCAAAGGGGCTTATTCTGATGCAACAGTCTTTTAGATAAGGCACAGGGGTAATTATCCTGTTCGTGACGCCAATTTTTTTTATGCGACGAGCCAGAACCGCAGGGGAACACGTGAGGTGCACGGTGGGCCGATGAGAGACAGCAATAATACAGTTCATCGGTTTACTCACGGTTAGCAGAAAGCCTCCCTGGGCCGGTCGCACAGTGAAAGGGAAGACAGCACGAAATCCTCCGGGGCACGCTCTGCGATAGGGAAACGCCAGCCGAGATGGTGGTTGAGGTGCCCGTGATGACAGGGGTGTTTAGAGTGCTTGTGGCGGCTGGGTCCCTTGATGATATTTGTCGTGACGCCAGTACCGTTAATGGTGGTACAACCAGTTGTAGTAGCAATGTTGAAGAATGAGGTAGACAGTGGTAGAATACAACTCACAACTTTTACTGTGTCTGGTTTTGGTTGCAGTACAAACATCCAGTAGAATACAGTCTCTGGGTAAATAGAGGAGTTCTGCTGATCCACTGCTAATAGGCTTTAGTAGGCCTGGACTCAGGCTGTGGTTCAGTATAATGCTTACTTGTGTCTGGTCCCTTTTGAATCCAGTGACATGGGTGAGGTTGCCGGAGGCTAATAAATCCTTCACCTTTATACTCAAAGGTCTTTGCTGCCGATTAGTGGCTTTTATCCTTTGATTTTAGCAGTTTAAATGTGTCCCTTCTCTGGACTGACCTTCTCTCACCTTCACATTCTCCTTTCTCTCTGCACACTGCTTCCTGTACTGAACAACTCACCACAGATAAGCCTGAGCTGGGATAGATTTCCCAGAGTGGTGCTATCCCCATCTTGTGGTGGGAAGTATGAAGCACACCTGACCAGCCTATGAACAGGGATACCACAGGTATACAATGCAAAATGACATGCAATATAGCAATGACAAAGTAGTAATACTTTTGCAGATCCCACATGTCCTGAGTGGGACGCTGCAGGGTGAGTGACCCCATCTACTGCCTGGTGTAGCCCAAGAACTCTGCGGGCTTAAAACCTGAAGTAGTTGGCAAGGATATGCCCGCTCCGCCCACATGCTCCCTGACTTCTTTTCATGGAGTTCTCATTAAAGTAAGTTTAGTGAAATTGTTTACTTTCTACATGTAGAAAAGCACATGTAGTGCAAGGATATTATTTATAGAAGTGATCATTTTTCTTGAGTGCCGTCGGCCTGTGGGACAGAAGTTAATGCTGATCTCCAAGCAGGTACAAACTATTACAGCTATTATACATAATTAAATGCAATTTTAATGCAAGTGTAGCACCCTCTTCCATAGGTAGGTGCTAGAAGTGTAGTGTTTTGTAGGTTCTGTTAGTGCAGGTAAATTTAAGCAGGCCTATGCTGCGAGCTAGGCCTGTTTGTTTTTGATCTGGGGCAGGGAGTGGTTAGTGTAGCAGTGGATGTGACTGGCATGTACTTCAGCTTTTGGGTGCCTCCCTTGCGCCAGGGCTGAGAGTTGAAGTGGCATGGAGTACATGTGAGGAGCCCTGACCAATCCCCAACTAGGATTAGCAGGGGGCAGGCCTCCTACATATACTCATGGTCAGCCTGCTGGGGGGGGGGTTGTCGGCTGGGTGAACTGAATGATGGAGTACTAGGCTGCATGCAGGAGGAACACCCCCATCTGGGGGAGGATGCAACTCAGGCGGAGGAGCTGGGAGGGAGCCTCTACCTACACGGTCATGGAGAGGTGTCCTGGAACAGGAGCTGGAGAAGCAGTCGGTCCGCATGGTCCGGGTAAATCCTTCAGGAAGGACTCAGGGCAGGAGTCGGTGAGTGAAGCACAGTGAATATCTGGAAGAGGCATGCCAGGGGAGTTGGGTGCAGAGCCAGAGGAGAGCCTGTGGGGTTTTGTGCCAAGTCGTTGTGGCCTGAGGGCGCAGAATTTGCAATTCGGGCTTGCTGGGATCAGTAATCCATCATCAAATATACTTTCCAACTAATGTTCAAGGCTGCCAAGAAGGGGTACTGCAAGCCCCTGGCCTATTAAGAATCATCAAGTGAAACTATGCCTATGACTTATTCAGAGTGAGGCCTAGTCAGCTCAAGATGGTGGGACAGGATGTCTAATGCTGTGACAGGAAAGTGATGCGCAGGAGGAGAAGTGTCCTGGAGGTAGAAGTCTGCAGGAGGAGTACAGATTAGAGTCCACCTTTGTTCTATCCTAGGAAATGTAAAGCATAATGACTATAACATTTTCAAATTAATGAGTAAACCACTATGACATTTTTCAATGTAAATCGGAGCCGCTAGAGCTTTGCAAATACCAATTTATCCTATGGACATCCCATATACCTTCCCCCAACCAAGTTCAATCCCCCAAATAAAACAACAAAACAAAGCAAAAGACTTTTCATTATCTACAAGTGTGACGTATGGATGTTTGGCAGCAGGTTGAATATGGGTGGATGTTGTTAACTAGTAGCAACCAACCGCTACACAAGCAGTGTACATACTTGAATTTGGCTTGGGTTCAGCCTCTTGCAGTGCCTGTACAGAAAAGCTCAAACAGGGCAGGGAGAAGCAGCATGAGCCAATTAATTGTGCTACAGTGCTCATGTACTAACAAGGAACATGCTGATAAGAGAAGAAAGTAGAGGGACAGAGAGGTGAGCTCCTCAGTCTGCTTCTTCTCCTTTCTCCTTTCTTCTCCAGTTAGTAGCTTTGGTAGCGACAAGACCTACAGGATACAACCCCTTTCACACTAGTGAATTTTCAAAAAACACAAACTCCTGCGCACAAGTGGGATCCTTGATAATCAGTCAGATGTCTACATACAGTTCTCCTTAAATGTCCAAAAAACCGTAGTGACAGAGGCCTTGCTGCCCTTCATGGATGGGGGAATCCTGATAGAAGACAAAAAGGGAGAAAGAAAGGCGCACCAGCCTCGTGTACTACCGTTTGGCAAATTTTAATGGAATAATAAAATAATGAAAACTACTCACAAACAAGGAATGATAAAAGGCTTGTCAAACGATAATTGTAATTGAAATACCCCTCAAACCACACTCCAGACTGTAAGGGGGGGTGGCGAGGTTCGTTGCTGCTGGCTGACGCGTTTCGAGGTGACAGAGACCTCTTCCTCAGAGCCCTGCTGGGGCTGCGCCTGCAATCCGCCCTCAAACAGCTGCTCCATTGTCTCCAGTGTGAAAGTCTGTTCAGCAGCACATTGCGGGCGGTTTTAACCCTTTCTCAGCCGCTAGCGGGGGTTAAAAGCACCCCGCTAGCGGCCGAAATGCACCGCAAATCCACCCATAGCGTCGGCAGTAAAAATAGCAGCGATTTACCCCCAACGCTATGGGCGGATCAGTGTGAAAGGGGTCTAAAAAGATGCAAGTACTTCTTTGGTGCAGTAGACTTCAAAGAAAACACACCAAAAATGTTTGTAAAACGCATACACATGCATTTCTAGTGAGTTTTTGGCTGAGTTTTGTATATGAAATCCACTCTCCTTCTCCCACAAAAAAAAAGCATGACGCATGAAAAAAAAAAAGAAAAGAAAAATGCATCGTCATGCAGCAGCACGAGTGTGAACCTAGGCTGAGTGTAACGTAAGGCTAAATTCCAGGTTTGACTTTTTTTGCATGGTTACATTGGTCCAGCTTGGACTAGTGTATATAAGCATGTGCCATACCCTGGCTGTTCCCTGTGGGAGCTGAAAATTACTGTAGTAGTCAGTGCTACTACAGAGATTTGTTGTAGCACTGACTACCATCTAGGTCCCGTGCCAAGCGGCAGCCCTCTTGGTAGTGAACACAGAAGGTTGCTCACTTGGCACAGGTATAGTTCAGAGAAATGTTTGAAGATAAATTTTCGCGCCAAAAAAATATGTGGAACATATAAACTTTGAAATTAAAATTAAATAAAAATAAAGCTGCTCCCCTAAAAAAATAAAAAGGCGATACCTCATTAAGTTTTAGTAAATATGTGATAGGTAGGGGGCGCTGTTGTAACAGAATAAGTGTCTATTACTAAATGACAGAGATATTGTTATAAACAAATAAATCTAATCGATAAGTGATAGCAATTACAAAACTCATGTGATATCAATTATAAAAATAAAAATATATCAACCAAAACTAAATTACAAGGACCTAGTTAGGTCAATAATAAGAGAAAAGGATTCACAAAAGAACCTCTGTTGGAAGAGTGATGTGCTCCCAAAACCATAAATCAAGAAAAAATATAATTTTAGTGATAATGATAATGTCCATATATTCCTATGATAGTGGTGAACCACTAGTAAATACAGGAGTGAATCTTTTCAATGGTCCAGAAAGTAAACATGCAATCTTCTCATGGACGGCAGTGCTTCAAATATTCCTTCCACCAATTAAGCGCATTTATTATTTGCACAAGCGTTTTTGACTCTCTTTTTAGTTAAAGGAGTCAAATCGCTTTGGTAAGCGCATTTATTATTTACACTCTTGGGTGTCGTTTTGCGTAATTGGTGGAAGGAATATTTGAAGCACTGCCGTCCATGAGAAGATTGCATGTTTACTTTCTGGACCATTGAAAAGATTCACTCCTGTATTTACTAGTGGTTCACCACTATCATAGGAATATATGGACATTATCATTATCACTAAAATTATATTTTTTCTTGATTTATGGTTTTGGGAGCACATCACTCTTCCAACAGAGGTTCTTTTGTGAATCCTTTTCTCTTATTATTGACCTAACTAGGTCCTTGTAATTTAGTTTTGGTTGATATATTTTTATTTTTATAATTGATATCACATGAGTTTTGTAATTGCTATCACTTATCGATTAGATTTATTTGTTTATAACAATATCTCTGTCATTTAGTAATAGACACTTATTCTGTTACAACAGCGCCCCCTACCTATCACATAGTTCAGAGAACCCTTTGCATTACCTCCATGAATGCAAAGCGTTCTCTGATTGGACGATGCCACTGCCCCATTTCTCCAATATGTCAAATTAGAGAACATTTGCAATCAATTTACTTTTTTAAAACTCTACAAAACGCTGTTTCTCGACTTGTGAATTCATGATAGTGTCATTTGCAAATGGTTCCACAAGATGTCACTCAGTCACTGTATTTTGCATGTATTATATGACTTGCTTGATTGTTTCTAGGTATCGATTAGCTTGAGACACAGTACATAAGTTCTAATTCATTTGAGGGTACAAAGGACAGGCCATGTTAATCTTTATGGTAAAAGACAGCTGTCGTGGATGTATACATAGCACAGGTTGATATTTAATGCCTTTTCTACTGCAAGAAAGTGTGTTCTCAAGGCTGCTTAAAGCGGAAGTAAACCCATCTATTTGATAGTTTAAAAAAACAGTTAACATTCCCGGCATGCCGGAAATGCTAGATGTCACATTTGCTTGTGCTCTCAACCAAACTGTCAAACCATCCAATGTCTGGTTTCATAACTGATCACATGTGCAGCATCGTGGCAGTTGCAGATTAAACAGAGGCCAAGGTGGCAGCTTCCTTGGCTGAAAACAATAGGAGGGTTTACTTCCACTTTAAGTGTATCAGTCTCGATTCTCCATGGTGTGAATTGTGGGGCCAAGCTGCATTCTGATAATGCAGTTTAACACCAAAATGCACAAGAATGGCATACAAAATAAAGAAAATGCAGCATCTTCAAATGTATTTTATTCCAGGGCCAAAGACAGGTGCCCTTAGACTATTTTTT